>NC_090290.1:45027752-45327752 GCF_037392515.1 Haliotis asinina | reverse complement strand
TATGCTTATGTTGTTGATCACAGCATTGTCTGGTCCAGACATGATTATTTACAGACCGCCGCCTTATAGCTGGAATATTGCTGAGTGCGGTGTAAAGTTAAATTCACTCACTCACTCACTCAACCAATCAACCAATCAACCATCAATCAATCAATCCCATAGCTGCTATACTCACATGAGGCAGAGAAACAGCGACTCTCCTCCCTGTTCTCCAGTTCGTCCTCCATTAAAGTGTAAGGGTAGGACTGGTTTGTGATGTTTCGGATGAGGCCTTCCGGAATGCTTGGGGGTTCCGTCCAGCCCAGACTGCGCAGAATCTGTTCCCGGATCCGCTGCAGACGGTATCGACGGTTCCACGAGTGGATCCTTAGGAGAGATAGAGCGGTTACTTACGACGTAATACTTAAGACTGGGTCAGGGGTGAGTGGTTATGATTTTACGCCAGAGTGCGAAAGCCGTTGCTGGTGCAATCCATAATATTGCTAGAATATTTTGATAAAAGTGGCTGTGGGGGTAGCCTAGTGGTTAAATCGTTCGTTTGCCACGATGAGAGGCCCAGGTTCGATTCCCCACGTGGGTGCAATCTGTGAAGCCCATTTCTGCTGTTCCCGCCGTGATATTGCTGGAATATTGCTAAAGACAGCATAAAACTAAATTCACTCACTAAAGCGTTCGCTCGTCCCGCAGGAGGTTCGGGTTCGATTCCCAACATAGGTGCAATGTGTGAAGCGTAAAGTAAAGTCACTCGCTCACACTATAATTGACAATACAATCCCTGTTCTTGTCGCTCAGTTTATTTTGCGTGTGCTCGTGCGCGCGTCTGCGTATATGACAACACGAGCATCCATCTACGCAGTTTGAATACGATGACACATATCAGCAAGGTCGGCGAGATCAAGGTCCTGTCACGCCGAGCACGGTTTACTGAAGAACGATTCTTGAATCTTCACGGGTAGCTTCAGAGGATCTACCATATGGCACCCCACACATCAGTGTCTATCATGATTATCATTACCAAGCAGAAATTATCTGTGTCAGAACCACGGGCATCCGCCTCTGATAGCCCTACCTATAATAAATATTCCTATTATGCCCACAAGGAATGTCACTCATTACTCTAGTGAAGCCTGTGCCCCCATCCCATACCCTGGGTGTGAATGGCGGGGAATTAAGGGGGATACGAGATGAATGGAGAAGAATGTTTGCGCTATCATCGAGTTCGTCTCGTACACGAATTCACTCCACGAGTGTCATCTAGAAGACACAGTTTTCCACCGTTTCATCGCGTCGAAAACACGGTTTCTATTCCCCAGTTGGTGAAATATGCAGCTCAAAAAATGTTTCGGATACCCAATTTTCAATATTAAAGTATTTGATAGTTCATATTGAATAGTGGGGTGTTTATTAATTTTCTTTTGTGGAGTATATGTGACATTCGTTTCTGTGTCCCCTGCCATGACGTTATTGCCAAAATAGGCGTGAAACTAAACTCCCTCCCTAACTCTAGTACGTGCGCGACATAATAGTTTGGTCATTTTTTAATTATTCAACTTCAACAATTATTCACCTCGCAACAATGACTGTGCAAAAGCATGTTTCATCAAGGCATATTATCATAGCATTCATTCAGCGGTCTTGGATTCACATATATTTAGTTAGGTGAAACCATACGTAAGTTTGCAAAGAGGTTTAGACACAGTCAAATACAACACATTCATTTATCTTACGTCTATTCAGGAAATTGGTTCATCAATGTACAATTAATTCATAAACATTGTTCAGGTAAAACATACTAAATCAGATTACGTAGGCATTAGCGCTAAGCCCCCTTAGTGCTAAGATAGTCGAAAGTGCCATACATTAACATTAACTTACGACTATCCTACCTTCGAAAATCTAGGCCCAGATCAACGATGACATGGAAAATACTGTGGTATGGACCCGAAACGTCGGTTAGATGTTATGCCATATACTGCATGAAACTTGTATGAATAACGAGTAAATACAACAACTTATATCATTCTTTTCTGAAAAGAAATATGAATTCGTTCAGTTATTCAGTATTTCTCAGTCAATGCGAAACTTGTCAAATTAGCTTGTTCCACTATTTTAAGACAAGAAATATTAATTTGTTTAATTATACCTTTTTTCTCGAACAATACATTTTCAGTCAAATATCTTTAGGCATAATATATCATGATATTTTAATTCACGCTTCTTTATTGCATTACGTTAAAATGTTATATACCCTAATTAGATGCTATGATTGTTTCAGCATAATGCTATGATTGTTTCAGCATAATGCTATGATTGTTTCAGCATAATGTCATAATCAACTGTGCATGTCTATGGAAGATGTTCAACAAAGTCAGCGCTTAACGTCTGTTTACCTCCTCCCACTGTAGTGTGGTGGAGAGCAATAACCTTCTAATGTGAGGAGAATGGAATACAATCATGATAACAACGCAAAAACATACCATGGGGTACTGACCAACCACGTCGTCACTTAGTGATCACGTGTGTTGGTGTAGGAATCCCGCATGGACAGTAGAAGGTCACAACTTGACAGAAGTGGGCTAGACGAAGAGATTGATAGGGCTCAGAAACCACGTACCACAACAACCAGAAATAACTGATTGTGTAAACCTTAGAGGTCACAAATGTCGTTGTGAATCAGGCCAGAGTACGATGTGTACCCTACAAACAGTCTCAGGTGTTGTGATAGTCACAATGCATTCCACCTAGTCACTCTTGAAGTCAGGGGTTCATAACACGGGATTTCATAACATCCTGTAGAGAGTCAATGTCAGGTGGTGTAGACAGGCGTCATAACATCCTGTACAGAGTCAGTGTCAGGTGGTGTAGACAGACGTCATAACATCCTGTACAGAGTCAATGTCAGGTGGTGTAGACAGGCGTCACAACATTCTGTACAGAGTCAATGTCACGTGGTGTAGACAGGCGACACAACATCCTGTACAGAGTCAATGCCAGGTGGTGTAGACAGGCATCATATCATCCTGTACAGAGTCAGTGTCAGGTGGTGTAGACAGACGTCATAACATCCTGTACAGAGTCTATGTCAGGTGTTTCCGATGGACGTCATAACATCCTGTACAGAGTCAATGTCAGGTGGTGTAGACAGGCGTCATAACATCCTGTACAGAGTCAATGCCAGGTGGTGTAGACAGGCGTCATAGCATCCTGTACAGAGTCAATGTCAGGTGTTGCAGATGGACGTCATTACATCCTGTACAGAGTCAATGCCTGCTGTTACAGATGGACGTCATAACATCCTGTACAGAGTCAATGTCACGTGGTATAGATAGACGTCATTACATCCTGTACAGAATCAAAGTTAGGTGGTGTAGACACACGTCATAACATCCTGTACAAATTCAATGCCAGGTGTTGTAGGTGGACATCTTATCACCCTGTACCTAGTCATTGTCAGGTGGAGTAGGAGGGTGAAATAACATCCTGTACAGAGTCAATGTCAGGTGTTGAAAATCTGTCTTTTTTACTCCGCACTGTGCATTAGGGAGCCCGCGAAACCATTAATTTTTTTATTCATTTTGTTTATTTAAGTGAACACATTTTAAAATCATAGACTACAATTGGACATAATAACGGACAATCAGCTACACAGGACTCTCATATATCGGATATAAGTCTGTATACATATCCTGAAAGAAAAATATCCAACAGTCAACACTGTCTGCATTAATTAACAAGTTAGATCGGTGTAGTTGTTTTGAAAGACTCGCGGGTCCTCTTCAGTGATTATAATTTAAGGCATTTTTTGTTTGTTTGTTTGTTTGTTTTGGGGTTGTTGGGGTTTTTTTGTTTTGTTTTTTGGGGGGGTGTTTGTTTGTGTTTGTTTTTTGTTTTTTTGTTTTGTTTTTTTTTGTGGTTTTTTTTTTTGTTTGTTTGTTTGGGTTTTTTTTTTACAGTACTAAATATTTCAGAACCTTGATATTGTTTGGAATATATTCGAAGATCTCTGATGAATGATTGCATTTTGTTAACTGCGGAATGACGAAACTGCTATACTTGCTCGTACACACATGAACATGAATATTTGACAAAGTCATATTAGTGCATGTACATTTTTTCCGCCAAAATGTATTACAGCTTACAAGAAAAGTATTTTTGCTTGGTTTTATTTTATCTTTTTTATGTCCCACTTTGATTCACTTTGATAAATAAGAATGGTAATTATGAAAAATAATTATGCAATGCATTGCAAGGAAACGAAATCAGCTTCAATGAATCAAGATTCTTTCCCTTGATAATATTACCGAACATAAATAATTCTACGTTTATAAAGACACCAAAAGTCCTGTAGTATAAAGATGTTATACGTTGTAATAGGGAAAATAGTCTCCCAAAATCGACTTAGAATAAATACTACAGACCCTTATACTTAGACCCATCTACTACAGAACCTTATACTTTGACCCATCTGCTACAGAACCTTATACTTAGACCCATATACTACAGAACCTTATACTTAGACCCATCTACTACAGAACCTTATACTTAGACCCATATACTACAGAACCTTATACTTTGACCCATCTGCTACAGAACCTTATACTTTGACCCATCTGCTACAGAACCTTATACTTTGACCCATCTGCTACAGAACCTTATACTTAGACCCATCTGCTACAGAACCTTATACTTAGACCCATCTGCTACAGAACCTTATACTTTGACCCATCTGGTACAGAACCTTACATTTAGAACCTTATGCTACAGAACCAATACATTTTCATTTGAGGTACGATGTTAATGAATTTATTATGCACCTTACATTTTAATGTATAGTTGTTCTTTATACTGAGGGGAAAATAAGGGATCCCATGAAAGCACAAGTGTTCCCTTATCTGTTTCCAAGTTTCTTCACAGGGTAAATGCTATACACAGCTTGTGAAGAAACCATCGGGAAAAATACAGGAACATTTGTTCTTTCATGTGATTTTTTCCCTCAGTGTATACATTTTGATTGTACACCGCGGTATTGTTCTGAAGACAATAGTGCGGAGGAAGCGGTAAAATGTTACGCTCTGTAAGACCAAATACCTACTACACTACTGAGACTAGGTGAGATGGGCCTATGTATGCTGTCTCGTTATACTTCATATAAGGACGGGCATTCACGTGTGAGTGCATGTGTGTGACTCATGACTGTTGTTTGTGTTTCAAATGACGGCCCATTCTGTGGGGTTCAGTGGAACGGCGACATGCATGCGCGTGTGTGCGTGCGTGCGTGTGCGTGTGACTGAACTTGCTGAGGTACTATGCCGCAGTTAAACCTATATACGCTCATACACAATATACAGACACCACACTTGGCATCATTTTATACTTTTAATGCTAAGGCAGGGTGACATCAAGAAACATCTTTTAACTTCACAGGGATACTATGTGCCGTACGTGTGACAGAGGGAGAACGACTGAATGTGTGTATGTGCGTGCGTGTTTGTTCATCCACCACCTTCTTGCTCTCTCTGCACCAAATGAGTGTTTCACAAAAAATATGACTTTTTTCATTACCTTTCCTCCTTACGTGACACGCGTGGACAGGTATTTACCTTATCGCTACCTTACCTTATTTAAGTCTTACATTTAACATTATGAGAATAATATTCGGATGGAGGTTTACAGGTTTGCGTAATGTCATTAATTGGTATTACTCAAGATTGCATCACCCTGTTCACTACCCGGCTACAACACTTTTCACTCTGCTCATACGTTCAGAATCCCACCCTATGCACATATCCAAGGTATTTGGGGGGTTATACATATTTGGTTTAAAAGGGGTTTTCAAGACGTTTTAAACTAAAACCTTGCATAGCATTGAGGCGATATCGATTAAAATATATGTAAACTTTTTCCATAATATCATGTAAATCGTACATATATACCTATCTGGATATAGTGCGAATGTAAAACTGTAAATTCTAGTAATACTTACCGTTCTCTCATTTCAAACATTCTTTCTTCCTCTGTTGTGAGGTTTGGCGATGCCGTTGAGTTGATGGGGTCGGTGCCGTTGTCTGCCACATCTTCAAGTTCTGTACTGTTTCCTATGTCAACGTTGTTGCCGTTCTCTCTGTTTATGGTATTACAGTCAACGTCTTCAACAGCAACGTAAAACAGCAACATCGTCATCAAAATGTTGACACAAGACCACACTTCCATTCTGGACAAATGTTGAAAGAAGACCTACAGAAGTAATGCTTAATGGTTTTTGACGTTCCAAATATTTTATAAACGATATCTTTGATCGATTTCAAAATGTCTTTGACAACAAATCTGGAAGACAAAGTTCCAGCGGGGATTTCAAACAAATTCGAACCGACGACAGTGCAAAGGTAAGTTAATCGTCTTTCCGCAAATGTGTTAAGGAAATCCGTGTTGTCATGAGCGCGTTTTATAAGAAGGAATTGGGAGGCGGGTGTAGGTTGACCAATCACACAGGGTGATCCCGCGACTGCCTGCCATATTAAGGCGTGGTCTAACAGACGCCTCTGGTGGTCTGGGGCCGAATAGCTCAAGCAGTCGTCCTCACTAGACCCGTTTGGGAGGATCACACGCGTTACACGGGTTGATTTGCCTTTGTACGCCGGGCCGACTGTACGTCTTACGAGCTTGTACTATAGCCTACAGAGTCAGACAACTTATGTTGGTTAATTAGGAATGTCGTCTGCCCGTGCTAGCATTCCCGCCCAGTTTGTCTGAAACAGTTCGAGAACTACTGTCTGGGTGTCCGATGACGCACTACCTTGTTTGTTTGATGTTTTCGTTATGTTTGAAGAACATTAGCTGAAAATGAATATGTTGAAGAGAGTCTATCAACACGTATGTTTTCCTTTTTAGAACGAGCAGGCACTGATGACAGTTTATCGAGCCCTCGTTTCATCATCATTGTATGTGGATATAATTGTTTCACATCACAGTATAAAGCAGATATTTCAGTGAAAGCACCTTGTATGTGGACAGAAAGTTTATAGGAAAATGTGGTTTACCAAACAAGCATGACTTTTATCAGTGCAGTAGATACTATGGACATATATATATATATATAGACCTGCTCGAGGTAAAAGATCACAGAGGTTTAAGTAGAATGAGGAAATGAACGCTCACAAAAATCATCAAATGTTCATTTGCACAAACCCAAATTTACGTAATACCGTGCGTGCGTGCTTGTGTGTGCGTGCGTGTGCGTGTGCGCGTGTGTGTGTGCGTGCGCGCGCATACGTACGTACAAGGGAGGCTGGTAGGTTTTTTCAGTGCTAGCGCACTCGGATGCCATAACGCCGTGGAACTGGGTACTGATATTCTGCCGTCCCTTGGTTCATCTCTGAGTGCCAGCCATGGTAACAACAAGAGCAACTCTTCCCACACTTTGGCGCGTGTTGTCTGTGGCTTGAACTAGTGACCTTCATCTTTCCTTGTAAATGCCTTTTCCTCTCGCCTACAGGTGTAACGTCAATCAAACTTGAACTGGTTACATTTATTTCAAACGCCATATTAAGTACCTGCCATGGTAACAACAACTTTGGTGCCTGTTGGCAGAGGATAGAACTAACGACCTCCATCCTTCCTTGTAAATGCTATTTCACTTTGGCTACATTTGTGACGTAAATCGACATTACAACGATTAAAGTGATTCCTAACGCTGTATGTTTGCCGGCTTATTCAGAAACCTAGCTGACATTTTGAATTCCTTACATACTAATAATAAATGTAATATAATTTCAAATAATGACGAAATGTTTACTAACATTATTCCCACCTCGATGTGTATTTACTACTAAACATAACATCATGGATAAAATGTTTTTCTTGATAAAGAAAATAAATAAACAACCAATTAACCATATATGATGTATGTATTTTACATATAATTACTTGCTGGAGGTATTAGTTGTAACTTCAAATTTTCCTTAAAGAACTAATATTTGTAATAGACGGAAAACACTTAAAAATATTGGACAAAAAAGTAACAGACATGTTTTACCTACAGAATTGTTGGATAAACACGGGGCATTCGCACCCATCCAACCCTCAGTCAAAGCATGTTCGAGTTGTTCATCCGACTGGGAATCTCATCAAGACCAAACTACAAACTTATCAGGTTTCCGTCCATGCAACCCTCTAACAGTAAACGACTGGGTATTCTCCACTCCCTAAGCGTTAACTGGGAAAAGGTGAGTGTTCTTCCATATATACCAAACTAAACGGCGATATACTAGAAAAACTAGATCTTCAAAAAACACGTTCAGTCAGTTTAAGAGTGTTCAAAGAAAGTTTGAGGGTGTTGCAATTCAATTTTTATAAAAAAATATTCCTAACATGCATGGATGTCATTCTTTGTGGCAGCTTACATTATACGATGCATCATGAAAAGGACGTTTACACCATGTTTTAGAGTGAATAGTGAACGAGAAAGTTCATACCATGTTTCGAGGCAAACAATGAACAAGAAAGTTTATACTATGTTTTAAGGAAAATAATGAACAAGAAATTTCATACCATGTTTTAAGTCGAATAATGAACAGGAACGTTTATGCAATGTCGTAGGGCGAATAATGAACAAGAAAGTTTATACCATGTTTTAAAGTGGATAAAGAACAAGAAAGTTTATACCTTGCTTTCAGGTGAGTAATGAACAAGAATATTTACACCGTGTTTTAAGGCAGATAATGAACAAGAGAGTTTTCGCCATGTTTTAAGGTGAATAATGACCAAGAATGTTTACTGCGTTTTAAGGTACATAGTGAAAAAAACAAGTGTTTATTTAATAAAAAGAGTATAGGTATGGAATAAAATGTATTTTCGTCAAACCCAATATTTAATTAAATACAAACTTTTGCCAGGCAACTAATCAATAATTGATAGAGAAGTGTTATTTCAGAAGATTCACCAAACAGTTGTATATAGTTGGCATTTCACTTTCCGCTGAACCATCACGTGTCTTTGATCTCTTGTATGTACAGGAAATCTTTAAAAAGAGGAATTTCTTGACATTTTCTCAAACGGTTATATTACAACGTTTTAAGTTCAAAACAAGACTTATGTTGCCGGGTCCACCTATGTCCCACACACAATGGGCAGCAGGTCACATCGTCAGTTAGCTCTCCAGCAGTTGATGATGAGGCAGCCAGTTGCCTATGATTACGTTGATGACGGTGGTGACGACAGAGCATGATGCATTTTGCGCAAAGGCCTTCTTCTCGGTAGACTCACATGCCGCAAGGCGATTGGAGAAGAGCTCTTTTACCTTTGTTTTGTAAAAGAGTATTCGACTCGTTTGATGACAAAGGATGTAAGTTTTATTCTGGCGAATCTACATAATGTTACTGTGCAAACCCAGATATTTTATCCTGACACGTGGAGAATGAATCCGCATGCCTCCCTCTAGTACATGTATTCGTAAATATTTTGCTTCATTGTACATTTAGATTATGTTTAACAAATTACCGCCATGGTTTGTCTTCAGTACACTATTTTAGATTTTCTGTATATTATTTTAGACATATTCTCTCATTTTGTCGACAAAGGAGGGCGCATTGCAATTGACCGGGTGTTTTGTTGGAGTAGTTGTACAACTTGCAGTTGACGCTGTAGTTATTGTGATAGTTGTTGTTGCAGTAGACATAAAAAAGTACTGGTATCGGCACTTTACGGAGGAAGAATAATCCCCCAAAATACCATGAATGTAAAAATGATAACAGGCGGGAAAAACTATCCGATGATATGTAATCCACGAGCATAGTTCAAAAACGATATTAGACAGAATTCACATTAATGAGTATCTCAAACCTACATTTCAGCATGGTGTCTTTTAAAAATATTTTGATCAATTTGTTTTCAAGTGAATATTGTCGTTTTCTAAGTTTATATTTTTCAGCAGAAAATAGATTTAAGTACAACGTAAGAAAAACAAAGCTTTAGAATTTCTTTAATGAAGACCACATGTAAGAGAGGAACCTCTATATATTAATACTTTTAAATTATAAAACGTGTAAAAATGTATCCCTTGAGAGGATTTATCTGTGTAATTAATACATTCCAAAGTTTCAAATCCCAGTCTGCTAGGATTATGTTGTTTGTATGTTTTTTGTTCGTTTGTTTCGTTTTGTTCTGTTTCGTTTGGGGGGAGGTTGTTTGTTTTGTTTTGTTTTACTTCATTTTGCCTTTTTTTATTTCTTTTCTGCTGTCGTTTATACATATATGTTATTGTGAGTAGATGCGCATGTGTACTTTTATTATATTATCTATTTATCCTCAAATCAACAGACCCGAGAAGGTCCGGTTAGAATAGACCTTCAGCAGCCCATGTTTGCCGGAAAAGGCGACTATGCTTGTCGTAAGAGGCGATTAACGGGATCGGGTGGTCAGGCTCGCTGACTTGGTTGAAACGTGTCATCGGTTCCCAGTTGCACAGATCGCTGCCCATGTTGTTGATCACTGGATTGTCTGTTCCAGACTCGATTATATACAGACCGCCGCCATGTGGCTGGGATATTGCTGAGTGCGGCGTAAAACTAAACTCACTCACTCACATCAACAGCATTTCAGTCAGTCATATAAACGACATACGCAATATATGAATAATTATACTATAATATTGCAATTATTTCAAAGCACTGTTTCCTGAAGTTCAAGTCAATAAAATATAAGCAGAAGTACTTCATTACAACTATTTTTCGTTTAGAAAACTTGTTCTTCGGAATAACTCTGGAAAAAATAGCTAGGTTCCTCTAGCTCAAACCAATCACAGATGCTATCCATTGGTTACAACTTATCACAAGATACAACTATCAGTTCAATCACTAACAACAGAAAAGTACATGTTTGGGAACAAACAAGTTTAACTCGCATGCCCGCGCAATGTCTCCTCACACCAGACCACAAACGACTTCACATAATTTCACCATGTCAGCAAAGTTTTGTACAACTCTGACAATAGCGCCATTCGGTTACCTGTGTCTGTATGTTCACAACCAAGCACGAGATATCACGCTGTGAGTACAAGACGACAAAAAATAACATCTGAGAAAACCACAACGATAGTCACAATAAAAGGGCTTTGAGAAATGTGAAGAAGGCAAATATCTTTTCGTGTTCTTGCAAAACGTCCCATTCATCTCAAATCCCCTGTATCGTTGGCGACTGAGAACGCCGACAGCTTGAGGGACATTACACCGAACGGCTCGAGGTTGTACAAACGTTAAACCTCTGAACATGGGAGGTCCGCCATTCATGCCCGCCACAATATGAAAATATTTTGGATGTTGACAAAGAGCAGAGGCAGTTACATTTATGCTCAATGGAATCCATTACAAAAGAGTAGCATATTTTCGGTTCATTTTCAACACGCTGAAGGCATTGTAAACATTTAACGAGAAGCCATGTAAAGAACTGATGTTGTGATTTTAGTGTTGTTATTACTCGGAATAAAGTGTTTTCCTATTAAAACACCATATTCGTGGTTTGACTGCCTGAAAAGATTTTCGTGAAAAAAAGTGTTTTCGAGATTTGCTCACATCTGTTACCGGATATCGTCTGGTGTCGAGATGTTCGTCTGCTAAGAGTCAGCTCGTGCAAGGCGCGTGTACACGTGGGAGGTCGCAGACATGTTGTAAATCAACAGGTTTCTATGAGGCGTGGATAGCAGTCTCGCGATGTAAATAGAACCTACGGGAGAAGAAGGCTGAATGGAAATAGCGCCGTCATTTGAGAAAAGGAGCTAGCACATAGTACCGCACACCAACCTAGGTCTTCATCTTGGTACAGTTAGCTTGCGTTTAAACCACATCAGGACATCCGTCCTGATTAGTCAAAATGAGGTTATTGTATAGAACCACACACCAATATTCGTCCTCACGTTGTCGCTTCTAGGTTATTCTCTAAAACCACACAGTTACATACTAACTCGTTTAGGTAAAGGAGGTTATTGTGTAGAACCACACACCAACATATTTTCTCACATAGGTACATGGAGCTTATTGTATATAGCCACACACCAAAATGTGTCCTGACATATGTACATGGATGTTATTGTGTAGACCCACACACCAACACACATATATGGAGGTTATTGTGTACAACCGCACACCAACATCCGTCCTCACACAGGTACATGGAGGTTATTGTATAGAACCACACACCAACATACGTCCACACACAGGTACATGGAGGTTATTGTATAGAACCACACACCAACATACGTCCACACACAGGTATATGGAGGTTATTGTGTAGAACCACACACCAACACACATCCTCACACAGGTACATGGAGCATATTGTGTAGACCCACACACCAACATACGTCCTCACACAGGTACATGGGGGTTATTGTATAGAGCCACACACCAATATTCGTCCTCACACAGGTACATGGAGGTTATTGTGTAGAACCACACACCAACAGACATCCTCACACAGGTACATGGAGCATATTGTGTAGAACCACACACCAACACACATCCTCACACAGGTACATGGAGGTTATTGTGTAGAACCACACACCAACACACATCCTCACACAGATACATGGAGCATATTGTGTAGAACCACACACCAACACACATCCTCACACAGGTACATGGAGGTTATTGTGTAGAACCACACACCAACACACATCCTCACACAGGTACATGGAGGTTATTGTGTAGAACCACATACGAACACACATCCTCACACAGGTACATGGAGGTTATTGTGTAGACCCACACACCAACATACGTCCTCACACAGGTACATGGAGGTTATTGTGTAGAACCGCACACCAACGTACGTCCTCACACAGGTACATGGAGGTTATTGTATAGAGCCACACACCAACATACGTGATGGCATACGTATTCGGAGGTTATTGTGTAGAACCACACACCAACATACGTCCTCACACAGGTACATGGAGGTTATTGTATAGAACCACACACCAACATACGTCCTCACACAGGTACATGGAGGTATCGTGTAGAACCACACACCAACATACGTCCACACACAGGAACATGGAGGTTATTGTGTAGAACCACACACCAACACACATCCTCACACAGGTACATGGAGCATATTGTGTAGACCCACACACCAACATACGTCCTCACACAGGTACATGGGGGTTATTGTATAGAGCCACACACCAATATTCGTCCTCACACAGGTACATGGGGGTTATTGTGTAGAACCACACACCAACAGACATCCTCACACAGGTACATGGAGGTTATTGTGTAGAACCACACACCAACACACATCCTCACACAGATACATGGAGCATATTGTGTAGAACCACACACCAACACACATCCTCACACAGGTACATGGAGGTTATTGTGTAGAACCACAAACCAACACACATCCTCACACAGGTACATGGAGGTTATTGTGTAGAACCACACACGAACACACATCCTCACACAGGTACATGGAGGTTATTGTGTAGACCCACACACCAACATACGTCCTCACACAGGTACATGGAGGTTATTGTGTAGAACCGCACACCAACGTACGTCCTCACACAGGTACATGGAGGTTATTGTATAGAGCCACACACCAACATACGTGATGGCATACGTATTCGGAGGTTATTGTGTAGAACCACACACCAACATACGTCCTCACACAGGTACATGGAGGTTATTGTATAGAACCACACACCAACATACGTCCTCACACAGGTACATGGAGGTATCGTGTAGAACCACACACCAACATACGTCCACACACAGGTATATGGAGGTTATTGTGTAGAAACACATACCAACACACATCCTCACACAGGTACATGGAGCATATTGTGTAGACCCACACACCAACATACGTCCTCACACAGGTACATGGGGGTTATTGTATAGAGCCACACACCAATATTCGTCCTCACACAGGTACATGGAGGTTATTGTGTAGAACCACACACCAACAGACATCCTCACACAGGTACATGGAGCATATTGTGTAGAACCACACACCAACACACATCCTCACACAGGTACATGGAGGTTATTGTGTAGAACCACACACCAACACACATCCTCACACAGATACATGGAGCATATTGTGTAGAACCACACACCAACACACATCCTCACACAGG
Source organism: Haliotis asinina (assembly GCF_037392515.1). Classification (NCBI taxonomy): domain Eukaryota; kingdom Metazoa; phylum Mollusca; class Gastropoda; order Lepetellida; family Haliotidae; genus Haliotis; species Haliotis asinina. The sequence continues at coordinate 45,313,621 of NC_090290.1, read as the reverse complement.
TACATGGAGGTTATTGTGTAGAACCACACACCAACATACGTCCTCACACAGGTACATGGAGGTTATTGTGTAGAACCGCACACCAACGTACGTCCTCACACAGGTACATGGAGGTTATTGTATAGAGCCACACACCAACATACGTGATGGCATACGTATTCGGAGGTTATTGTGTAGAACCACACACCAACATACGTCCTCACACAGGTACATGGAGGTTTTTGTATAGAACCACACACCAACATACGTCCTCACACAGGTACATGGAGGTATCGTGTAGAACCACACACCAACATACGTTCTCACACAGGTACATGGAGCATATTGTGTAGAACCAAACACCAACATACGTCCTCACACAGGTACATGGAGGCTATTGTGTAGAACCACACACCAACACACGTCCTCACACAGGTACATGGAGGTTATTGTATAGAACCACACACCAACACACATCCTCACACAGGTACATGGAGGTTATTGTATAGAACCACACACCAACATACGTCCTCACACAGGTACATGGAGGTATTGTGTAGAACCACACACCAACATACGTCCTCACACAGGTACATGGAGGTTATTGTGTAGAACCACACACCAACACACATCCTCACACAGGTACATGGAGCATATTGTGTAGAACCACACACCAACATACGTCCTCACACAGGTACATGGAGGTTATTGTGTAGAACCACACACCAAAAGACATCCTCTCACAGGTACATGGAGCATATTGAGTAGAGCCACACACCAACATACGTCCTCACACAGGTACATGGAGGTTATTGTATAGAACCACACACCAACATACGTCCTCACACAGGTACATGGGGGTTATTGTGTAGAACCACACACCAACATGCGTCCTCACACAGGTACATGGAGGTATTGTGTAGAACCATACACCAACACACGTCCTCACACAGGTACATGGAGGTATTGTGTAGAACCATACACCAACACACATCCTCACACAGGTACATGGAGGTTATTGTGTAGAACCACACACCAACAAACATCCTCACACAGGTACATGGAGCATATTGTGTAGAACCACACACCAACATACTTTCTGATATAGGTATAAGGATCTCATTGTATAGAGCCACACACCAACATACGTGATGGCATACGTATTTGGAGGTTATTTTAAGAACCACACACCAGCATACGTCCTCACACAGGTACATGGAGGTTATTGTGTAGAACCGCACACCAACAGACATCCTCACACAGGTACATGGAGCATATTGTGTAGAACCACACACCAACAGACGTCCTCACACAGGTACATGGAGGTTATTGTATAGAACCACACACGAACACACATCCTCACACAGATACATGGAGCATATTGTGTAGAACCACACACCAACACACATCCTCACACAGGTACATAGAGGTATTGTGTAGAACCACACACCAACATACGTCCTCACACAGGTACATGGAGGTTATTGTGTAGAACCACACACCAACACACATCCTCACACAGGTACATGGAGCACATTGTGTAGAACCACACACCAACATACGTCCTCACACAGGTACATGGAGGTTATTGTGTAGAACCACACACCAACACACATCCTCACACAGGTACATGGAGCATATTGTGTAGAACCACACACCAACATACGTCCTCACACAGGTACATGGAGGTTATTGTGTAGAACCACACACAAACATACGTCCTCACACAGGTACATGGAGGTTTTTGTATAGAACCACACACCAACAAACATCCTCACACAGGTACATGGGGGTTATTGTGTAGAACCACACACCAACACACATCCTCACACAGGTACATGGAGGTTATTGTGTAGAACCGCACACCAACAGACATCCTCACACAGGTACATGGGGGTTATTGTGTAGAACCACACACCAACATACTTTCTGATATAGGTATAAGGATCTCATTGTATAGAGCCACACACCAACATACGTGATGGCATACGTATTTGGAGGTTATTTTAAGAACCACACACCAGCATACGTCCTCACACAGGTACATGGAGGTTATTGTGTAGAACCGCACACCAACAGACATCCTCACACAGGTACATGGAGCATATTGTGTAGAACCACACACCAACATACGTCCTCACACAGGTACATGGAGGTTATTGTATAGAACCACACACGAACACACATCCTCACACAGATACATGGAGCATATTGTGTAGAACCACACACCAACACACATCCTCACACAGGTACATAGAGGTATTGTGTAGAACCACACACCAACATACGTCCTCACACAGGTACATGGAGGTTATTGTGTAGAACCACACACCAACACACATCCTCACACAGGTACATGGAGCATATTGTGTAGAACCACACACCAACATACGTCCTCACACAGGTACATGGAGGTTATTGTGTAGAACCACACACCAAAAGACATCCTCTCACAGGTACATGGAGCATATTGTGTAGAGCCACACACCAACATACGTCCTCACACAGGTACATGGAGGTTATTGTATAGAACCACACACCAACAAACATCCTCACACAGGTACATGGGGGTTGTTGTGTAGAACCACACACCAACATACTTTCTGACATAGGTAAAAGGATGTCATTGTATAGAGCCACACACCAACATACGTGATGCCATACGTATTTGGAGGTTATTTTAAGAACCACACACCAACATACGTCCTCACACAGGTACATGGAGGTTATTGTGTAGAACAACACACCAACACACATCCTCACAGGTACATGGAGGTTATTGTGTAGAACCGCACACCAACACACATCCTCACACAGGTACATGGAGGTTATTGTATAGAACCATACACCAACACACATCTTCACACAGGTACATGGGGGTTATTGTGTAGAACCACACACCAACACACATCCTCACACAGGTACATGGAGGTTGTTGTGTAGACCCACACACCAACATACGTCCTCACACAGGTACATGGAGGTTATTGTGTAGAACCACACACCAACACACATCCTCACACAGGTACATGGGGGTTATTGTGTAGACCCACACACCAACATACGTCCTCACACAGGTACATGGGGGTTATTGTGTAGAACCACACACCAACACACATCCTCACACAGGTACATGGAGGTTATTGTGTAGAACCACACACCAACACACATCCTCACACAGGTACATGGAGGTTATTGTGTAGAACCACACACCAACAGACATCCTCACAGGTACATGGAGGTTATTGTGTAGAACCATATACCAACACACATCCTCACACAGATACATAGAGCATATTGTGTAGAACCACACACCAACATACGTCCTCACACAGGTACATGGAGGTATTGTGTAGAACCAAACACCAACATACGTCCTCACACAAGTACATGGAGGTTATTGTGTAGAACCACACACCAACACACATCCTCACACAGGTACATGGAGCATATTGTGTAGAACCACACACCAACATACGACCTCACACAGGTACATGGGGGTTATTGTGTAGAACCGCACATCAACGTACTTCCTCACACAGGTACATGGGGGTTATTGTATAGAGCCACACACCAACATACGTGATGCCATTCGTATTCGGAGGTTATTGTGTAGAGCCACACACCAACATACGTCCTCACACAGGTACATGGAGGTTATTGTATAGAACCACACACCAACAAACGTCCTCACACAGGTACATGGAGGTTATTGTGTACACCCACACACCAACACACATCCTCACACAGGTACATGGAGCATATTGTGTAGAACCACACACCAACACACATTCTCACACAGGTACATGGAGCTTGTTGTGTAGACCCACACACCAACATACGTCCTCACACAGGTACATGGAGGTTATTGTGTAGAACCACACACCAACACACATCCTCACACAGGTACATGGAGCATATTGTGTAGAACCACACACCAACATACGTCCTCACACAGGTACATGGAGGTTATTGTGTAGAACCTCACACCAACAGACATCCTCACACAGGTACATGGAGGTTATTGTATAGAACCACACACCAACATACGTCCTCACACAGGTACATGGAGGTATTGTGTAGACCCACACACCAACATACGTCCTCACACAGGTACATGGAGGTTATTGTGTAGAACCGCACACCAACACACATCCTCACACAGGTACATGGAGCATATTGTGTAGAACCACACACCAACATACGTCCTCACACAGGTACATGGAGGTTATTGTGTAGAACAACACACCAACACACATCCTCACAGGTACATGGAGGTTATTGTGTAGAACCGCACACCAACACACATCCTCAAACAGGTACATGGAGGTTATTCTATAGAACCATACACCAACACACATCTTCACACAGGTACATGGGGGTTATTGTGTAGAACCACACACCAACACACATCCTCACACAGGTACATGGAGGTTGTTGTGTAGAACCACACACCAACATACGTCCTCACACAGGTACATGGAGGTTATTGTGTAGAACCACACACCAACACACATCCTCACACAGGTACATGGGGGTTATTGTGTAGACCCACACACCAACAGACATCCTCACAGGTACATGGAGGTTATTGTGTAGAACCATATACCAACACACATCCTCACACAGATACATAGAGCATATTGTGTAGAACCACACACCAACATACGTCCTCACACAGGTACATGGAGGTATTGTGTAGAACCAAACACCAACATACGTCCTCACACAAGTACATGGAGGTTATTGTGTAGAACCACACACCAACACACATCCTCACACAGGTACATGGAGCATATTGTGTAGAACCACACACCAACATACGACCTCACACAGGTACATGGGGGTTATTGTGTAGAACCGCACATCAACGTACTTCCTCACACAGGTACATGGGGGTTATTGTATAGAGCCACACACCAACATACGTGATGCCATTCGTATTCGGAGGTTATTGTGTAGAGCCACACACCAACATACGTCCTCACACAGGTACATGGAGGTTATTGTATAGAACCACACACCAACAAACGTCCTCACACAGGTACATGGAGGTTATTGTGTACACCCACACACCAACACACATCCTCACACAGGTACATGGAGCATATTGTGTAGAACCACACACCAACACACATTCTCACACAGGTACATGGAGCTTGTTGTGTAGACCCACACACCAACATACGTCCTCACACAGGTACATGGAGGTTATTGTGTAGAACCACACACCAACACACATCCTCACACAGGTACATGGAGCATATTGTGTAGAACCACACACCAACATACGTCCTCACACAGGTACATGGAGGTTATTGTGTAGAACCTCACACCAACAGACATCCTCACACAGGTACATGGAGGTTATTGTATAGAACCACACACCAACATACGTCCTCACACAGGTACATGGAGGTATTGTGTAGACCCACACACCAACATACGTCCTCACACAGGTACATGGAGGTTATTGTGTAGAACCGCACACCAACACACATCCTCACACAGGTACATGGAGCATATTGTGTAGAACCACACACCAACATACGTCCTCACACAGGTACATGGAGGTTATTGTGTAGAACAACACACCAACACACATCCTCACAGGTACATGGAGGTTATTGTGTAGAACCGCACACCAACACACATCCTCACACAGGTACATGGAGGTTATTCTATAGAACCATACACCAACACACATCTTCACACAGGTACATGGGGGTTATTGTGTAGAACCACACACCAACACACATCCTCACACAGGTACATGGAGGTTGTTGTGTAGAACCACACACCAACATACGTCCTCACACAGGTACATGGAGGTTATTGTGTAGAACCACACACCAACACACATCCTCACACAGGTACATGGGGGTTATTGTGTAGACCCACACACCAACAGACATCCTCACAGGTACATGGAGGTTATTGTGTAGAACCATATACCAACACACATCCTCACACAGATACATAGAGCATATTGTGTAGAACCACACACCAACATACGTCCTCACACAGGTACATGGAGGTATTGTGTAGAACCAAACACCAACATACGTCCTCACACAAGTACATGGAGGTTATTGTGTAGAACCACACACCAACACACATCCTCACACAGGTACATGGAGCATATTGTGTAGAACCACACACCAACATACGACCTCACACAGGTACATGGGGGTTATTGTGTAGAACCGCACATCAACGTACTTCCTCACACAGGTACATGGGGGTTATTGTATAGAGCCACACACCAACATACGTGATGCCATTCGTATTCGGAGGTTATTGTGTAGAGCCACACACCAACATACGTCCTCACACAGGTACATGGAGGTTATTGTATAGAACCACACACCAACAAACGTCCTCACACAGGTACATGGAGGTTATTGTGTACACCCACACACCAACACACATCCTCACACAGGTACATGGAGCATATTGTGTAGAACCACACACCAACACACATTCTCACACAGGTACATGGAGGTTATTGTGTAGAGCCACACACCAACACACATCCTCACACAGGTACATGGAGCATATTGTGTAGAACCACACACCAACATACGTCCTCACACAGGTACATGGAGCATATTGTGTAGAACCACACACCAACATACGTCCTCACACAGGTACATGGAGGTTATTGTTTAGAACCGCACACCAACACACATCCTCACACAGGTACATGGGGGTTATTGTGTAGAACCGCACACCAACATACGTCCTCACACAGGTACATGGAGGTATTGTGTAGACCCACACACCAACATACTTCCTCACACAGGTACATGGAGGTTATTGTGTAGAACCGCACACCAACACACATCCTCACACAGGTACATGGAGCATATTGTGTAGAACCACACACCAACATACGTCCTCACACAGGTACATGGAGGTTATTGTGTAGAACAACACACCAACACACATCCTCACAGGTACATGGAGGTTATTGTGTAGAACCGCACACCAACACACATCCTCACACAGGTACATGGGGGTTATTGTATAGAACCATACACCAACACACATCTTCACACAGGTACATGGGGGTTATTGTGTAGAACCACACACCAACACACATCCTCACACAGGTACATGGAGGTTGTTGTGTAGAACCACACACCAACATACGTCCTCACACAGGTACATGGAGGTTATTGTGTAGAACCACACACCAACACACATCCTCACACAGGTACATGGGGGTTATTGTGTAGACCCACACACCAACATACGTCCTCACACAGATACATGGGGGTTATTGTGTAGAACCACACACCAACACACATCCTCACACAGGTACATGGAGGTTATTGTGTAGAACCACACACCAACACACATCCTCACACAGGTACATGGAGGTTATTGTGTAGAACCACACACCAACAGACATCCTCACAGGTACATGGAGGTTATTGTGTAGAACCATATACCAACACACATCCTCACACAGATACATAGAGCATATTGTGTAGAACCACACACCAACATACGTCCTCACACAGGTACATGGAGGTATTGTGTAGAACCAAACACCAACATACGTCCTCACACAAGTACATGGAGGTTATTGTGTAGAACCACACACCAACACACATCCTCACACAGGTACATGGAGCATATTGTGTAGAACCACACACCAACATACGACCTCACACAGGTACATGGGGGTTATTGTGTAGAACCGCACATCAACGTACTTCCTCACACAGGTACATGGGGGTTATTGTATAGAGCCACACACCAACATACGTGATGCCATTCGTATTCGGAGGTTATTGTGTAGAGCCACACACCAACATACGTCCTCACACAGGTACATGGAGGTTATTGTATAGAACCACACACCAACAAACGTCCTCACACAGGTACATGGAGGTTATTGTGTACACCCACACACCAACACACATCCTCACACAGGTACATGGAGCATATTGTGTAGAACCACACACCAACACACATTCTCACACAGGTACATGGAGGTTATTGTGTAGAGCCACACACCAACACACATCCTCACACAGGTACATGGAGCATATTGTGTAGAACCACACACCAACATACGTCCTCACACAGGTACATGGAGCATATTGTGTAGAACCACACACCAACATACGTCCTCACACAGGTACATGGAGGTTATTGTGTAGAACCGCACACCAACACACATCCTCACACAGGTACATGGGGGTTATTGTGTAGAACCGCACACCAACATACGTCCTCACACAGGTACATGGAGGTTATTGTGTAGAACCACACACCAACACACATCCTCACACAGGTACATGGAGCATGTTGTGTAGACCCACACACCAACATACGTCCTCACACAGGTACATGGAGCTTATTGTGTAGACCCACACACCAACACACATCCTCACACAGGTACATGGAGCATATTGTGTAGAACCACACACCAACACACATTCTCACACAGGTACATGGAGGTTATTGTGTAGAACCACACACCAACATACGTCCTCACACAGGTACATGGAGCATATTGTGTAGAGCCACACACCAACATACGTCCTCACACAGGTACATGGAGGTTATTTTATAGAACCACACACCAACCTCCGTCCTCATACAGGCACATGGGGGTTATTTGAAAGAACCACACACCAACAAACGTCCTGACATAGGTACATGGAGGTCGTTGTATAGAACCGCAAACCAACATACGTGATGATATAAGTAACAGGATATCATTGTATAGAACCACACACCAACATACGTATATGGAGGTACAATGGCAGTACAAATGTTCAAGCATTACAAGTATTTCGGTGTATAAAGCCATTTTACACGGAATTCGAGCAGCTAAATGTTTAGCTGCATCTACGTCTGTTGTTTCAACGACTGGTTTCGTAAAGTAATCTAAGGGCTTTGATTGTTTGTTTCTTTGTTTGCTGTCCTATCCCTGTAGTTTCCTCTTACGACCAATTCCAATACAGGTTCCAGAGCGTTATGGGGTTGACATTAACTACACAGAAATGTTTTATATATGGCGTTGTTTGATACATAAAGAAAAGGATTTTTAACATGCAAATCTTGGGTACACATGTAGCATTGTTCGTGACGAGTTCATGACATAATCCACAAGCGAAACATGCCCGACAATCTTTTTCGAGTCAATGTTGGTGTAGATCTTCCAATTATTCCAAGCACGACATTAACGTTTGACTTTGATCTTTCAGAAATGTTTCAAGATTGTACAGATATCGGAACAGTTTTTGTATGAATTTTGGGGGTAGAGAAAAATCTTTTATATTTGAAAAATGCAGTTGAGTTACAATTTCGGCTGTTTCAAATCGTGCAACTCAGTTCTGAGTAGAAGCTAGTTTGACCAGATCAACAAAGGTATGGAGGATGGCATATCATTTTCAGGGTGAGAATGAGTTCATTTGCAAAATTATCTTAATTTTTTTAATGATTAATCTTAATGTGAACGGACATATATACTCTTCAAAAAAGAAACGCTGGGCCTTTTCAGTCGTTTCGATATATCTTGACATCAATCATCATGAAAATAATTCCTATGTATTAATACCGTGTATCGTGTCGTGGGTTTCGCGCAAACGCATCGCAACATGTGTTTGTAAACGTTTGTCATGAAAAAATATTTCTGAACCATGCATAAAAAGTGCATGCAGTAAAAAGGTTTCCACGTAATGCACGTGCAGTGTCTTGGGAACATGAGTAGAGCCATCGACTGTAAATGGCCAAACCAAATTCTTCATTTCAGTTCGAAATTTACGACGTAAACGAAGGTCAACAAAATGAGTGATTCATTGACTGAATTATTGCCGTTCGGAGTCCCCATCTGTCGTTGTAAGACACTTTAACGTCCACAACAGCACCATATCTCGATTATGACACCGATATGCCCGCTTCAAGTCGGCCCAAGATCGCCCCAAGAGTGGCTGACCACTCCTGCTCAAGACTGATTCCATCCGGGTGTTTCACCCAGGCCACCGATTTGCTACAGCAACAGACACCGCAGGACCGGTGCATATTCGAAGAACTTCCCACCAAATCATCTGAAATCGTTTGAGAGAGGTGGGAATTTGAGTGCATTGTATATCGACCAACGTTGGACATGTCCTGACAGGACACCAACAATAGTCTCACTGCGCCCAATGCTTGCCTTCACTGTGACCTCTTGATAGACAGGACACCAACAATAGAGTGACCTCTTGGTAGGAAGGACACGGACAACAGTTTCACTGCACCCAATGCTTGTCGTCAGAGTGGCTCCTTGTTAGGAAGGACACCAACAATAATGTCACTGCACCCAGTGTTATGACTTCTTGGTAGACAGGACACCATCAACAGCGCATCTGAAGTGGCAATTGTCAATATATATGTGTCTAACTTGTAGTGTTTTAAAATATACTGTGCATAGGAAATAAACGAAGTTTGCATGAGGCATAAGTACTTTTGAGCACATTATATTGGTGAAATTCATTAAATATCGCAGGTCAATACACAATGTCGTTTAGAAAGCGATCAAATGCAACGCGTCTTATTTTTTGGATACACTCTGTCAATAAATTACAGATCCTGGTACATTTTGGATCTGAAGCACCTAATCGCCAGCACAGTAAGTCAGCGATCAAACCCATTCAGCCACAGCAGCTTCAACATGTGTACGTGTCTAGAAGGTGTCTGGCGGTTACAGATTCATTTCTAACCGCACTCGTCCTTTGTATGTTTACTTAGCTGTCTGCAATGCAATGCATTACTTTTAACCAACCGAATGGGTGATGGTTTCTTTCACGCCTCAGTGAATGTGTTTTGGTGTGAAGGCCATATAATGCAATATTAACTAAGTTTTACTTTACAAATTCAAAATATAATTTAACCAAATATAAATTGTATAAATCGATCTAGAGAAGAAATGTTATTTCATGTTCTAGAAGGCTAAAATACAAAGTGTTGGAAATTCGAAAATATCACGAAAGCAGATAATAACAGAAAATAACAAACTTAAGCAATAGTAATAGACTTTTTTGTTTGTTTGTTTGTTTGTTTAGGACCACCGGTTTATAAATAATCGAGTGTGGACCAGACAACCCAGTGATCAACAACATGAACATGAGAGGATGCAACGTGCCCATCACTAGCACATTGCTAGAGTATTGCAAGGGCGAAAACAAACAAGAATGATGACGTGTAGATAAAGCACGAAGAATTGACATTACTTGATCAGCAGTGGGTAAAATCAGCAGCGTGGCGTTGTCCGAAAATTCTAACGATAATTAGAGTTGGTCTTGTAGACTCTTGTAGCCCAGTTCGGCTAATTATAAACTTGAAGGAGAAGGTATGACGTCAGCGTACACGTCTTCCGATCATGTCCAACACGTGCTCTCGATTGGGACTTGGTGTTATCGTCCTAATAGACAAAATATGGAGCACCATTGCCTCACACGCCAAAACTAATGTCACAGCTATGTGTGTAATATTGCCAGGTGCCCCATGTTGTGTGACCCGCCTCAGTCTTTCATTTTCCACATGCAACTTCTTCACTATTAATATGTATTACTGACGTTTCGGTGTCGGTACTAACACCGTCATCAAGCAAGTGATAACTGGTTTCGTATTGCCATTTGCACGACCTAACTCACTTCATATTTATGTAATGGTGGTCCGATTAATTGAAATAGGATTGGTCGCAATGACAAATCGATCAAGCTTTCGATCATTATTTCTCATAATCGCACACAAACAATTCTTGAACACTTGTTTGTTATAACAATATTTTTCATAAGGTTTGTTTTGTCTGTTGCAATAGGTAAGAACCACATGAGCCAATTGACCTTAAAGACTCCAGAAGATTCATGTTCCTAAGACACCAGTATCTTCGGCACTTTGAAGGGGTACGGGTTTTATCACAGAATATCATAGAAATGTCTGCACATTTTCTGAGTTTCGTTGTGTGATCTACATCTAAATCACAGTGCTGTCAACGTAAATGAAATATCTGACAATGGTCAACGTATTATCATGACCGTCGGCACAGCCGTGTACTGGTCAGCTGCCTGCGTGTATCTGCCCCTAATGAACATTAGCGTATGGCTGGTTGACCACGGAAGTTGAACATTGTGGATGAGGTGCAGATACTGCAGGCTGATCATTACAAGCTCGAGTCATGCGTCACTTTACCTTACAGACTCCAGAAAATTCATGTTCCTAACACACTTATCTTAGGCCCTTTGAAGGGGTATGAGTTTTATCAGGGATTATACACTCTTCAGAAAAAGAAGTGCAAAATGAAATTCAAAAATGATACTTCCAATTTTGTACACATATGTAAACTCAAACATTTTTTAGGGTTGCACAATGTTTCTGGAGTGTTTTAGAAGACCATGCCCGACCAAACGCAACCAAAAATTATTTTGAACGGTTTTATCAATCAAGATTGTCAGGATGTGCATGGCAGCACGAATATCAGGCACAATGGTTGTTTCTCACGAGCAAAGCATGAGTACAGCATGTGACTATAAAAGACCCAAATGAATCTCACAATTTCATCCACGATCTTTGCAAGCTCTGTACATGAAAACGGGACGTCTCAACGCTGCCGATTGAAATCATGCAATAGGACGATTGGAAGCTGGCGAATCAAAGAGTGAGGTGACATGATCTTCAACGTTCATCCTAGCACAATAACTCGATTGTGGGATGGATTTCGTCAAACAAATTCGAGAAATGACCGTCCAAGATCGGGAAGACCTCGAGTCCGGGAGTCACCACACCTGCCCAAGATCGGTACATCCGGGTAACTCACCTACGTGACCGCCATCGTACCGCCCGGGACACAGTACAAGAACACTTGGGAGCCCGAAGAGTGTCCGATCAGACAATCAGGAACCGTCTCCGAGAAGTAGGAATACGTGCCAAACGTCCAAAAGTTGCCCCCTCCTTGACACGATTACATCGACGTCGACGAGTGAGATGGTGTAATACGGTGCTACCATGAAACCTGGCAAACTGGATGGGCATATGAATCCCGTTACCGCCTCGTGACAGCCCAAGTAAACTTATCCTCAGTACTTTTCGTTACATTCCACCACTGAGTCTAACAAAACATTATGGGAGGTCGCGTCAGGTAACCTTTGAGATTGACCAATGAGAACACAACTTACCAAATCGCAAAAGTGGACATTGGCACATACCTTTTGAACTTTTTATCTCGAAAAGGTTTGTACCCGAACGATTCCGAATGCTATATATTTAGTGCACGATCCCTTCCGGGTGATGCACACGGCGCACGTTACAACCATGACAACGGTGAGTAAACAGTCCCTGAAAATAGTGTTTTGGGCAATATTCAAGGATGTCATTTTACGGAAATATTGGGTAATGGTAACCATGTCAACAGAACCCCCAAAGCGTATATACAGCTGGTCAAATAACTATGTTATATACAGATTTGTGTTTGTGGAGAGATCAATGTCGGTAACCTGAATATTTTGAAAGTCCCTCCGATCCCTAAATAGTAGCCGTTGTTTGATTGGTTAAATCTATTTAACCGTCACGCGTTTGACTGGACGGTTATAAGTAGCTCAAAGGTTACCTGACGCGACCTTCTACTTGGTTTCGTTAGACTCAGTGGTGGAGTGTAACGAAATACACTGAGACTAAGTTTACTTAGACTGTTCCTCGTGGATGGCGACGTGATGGTAGAGACCGTGTCTACAGGCGACATCATGAACGTTTTGCTCCTAACGGCATCAGACAGGTGGACAGATTCGGAGGTGAGATTGTTATGGTGTGGGGGGAGATCTCATACACCCGCAGATCTTGTGCTTGTCCAAGGCAATCTGACAGCCAATCGATACATCGACCAGATTCTCTGTCCGCAGGCCCTTCACCTTGTTGACCGTCAACGACACCTCTTTCAACAGGATAACGACAGGCCTCACACAGTACGTGCCACTGTGGACTGTTTGGCGAATAACAACATCAATACCCTCTGGCCGTTGCTGCACTATCATGTAATCGCATAGTGAGACAAGGAATAAAGTGGAATTCTGTGTTTGAAGAGACAGTTATTCCACAAAAACCGGGATATTAGTTATTCTTAAAAGGTGTGAAATTTGCAAATGTACTTGTCGGTTTTGGGTTTTTGCTTTATGGGGGTGGCGGGTTGGCTTTTTTTGTTTTGTTTTTGTTTTTTTGCTTTTTTGTTTGTTTGTTGTTGTTTTTTGTTTTGTTTTGTTTTTGTTTTTTGTTTTTTGTTTTGTTTTGTTTTTGTTTGTTTTGTTTGGGTTTTTTGGTTTTTTTTGTGTTTTTGCGGGGGGGGGGGGGGGGGGGTTGGCTTATACTAGCCAAATATTTTCGATGTTTGATCGGTTGTATGGACCAATTTTCGTTCTTGAGTTTAAAAGAACTCCCAACACTACCTTTATTTCTTTATTTGACATCACATCGTCGAGAACATCAACAATTTGAAGTGTATTAGGTCATAGGCGATGTCTCAGTGACTCTAAATCACCATTGACATCCATATAAACTCCTGGTCAATAATCTAAACTGTAATTGTTCCGAACATGTGGGGAGAGTGTGCAGGTTCGATTGGCCCAAGTCTGCTTTCCGATCAACTGACCATGAACTTGTGTTGCTGTATGGAGCCCTGTGCCGATCATTGACATTTCGTGTCTGCAGAACCATGCAACAAATCACAGACTGTTAGTGCCAAGTGCCATGTGCCAAGGTGAGGAGGCTTTCGGCACGTTGTAGACGAGGTTTACCCAATGTGGTCACAAAAGCGACATTAAGCGTGGGAAAGAGGATTGACATGTTAATCTTGATCATTATTATGGTAATTATTATTAATACCATGGCCTAAGAGTGATTTGACAGTCTTTAAATAAAATGTTAACATCGAGGTCGACACATTAAGGGCTTGTTTGATTCACGTTGTTTGTTTGTGTGTTTGTTTGTGTGTTTGTGTGTTTGTTTACAATGTTTCTGATTTGGGGGTGTTATACAGTTTTATCTCTGGGTAGTCGGCGGTCTAACCCGCTCAGCCACTGAGACTTCCACGGTCCACAGTCGTGGTGGCTGAGTGGGTTAGACGGCTGACTGTGTGCTGGCATACAATTTGTACAATACTAAGAAAGTGTAATCCCAAATATGACATATGTTACATAGAATATATATTTCATGTCCCTTTACAATTATGGAGAAAGAAACACGGGTGTGATTATCTATATAACTATCCATGGACAGAGTATTTACCACGCGAAGGGTGTGTTTTTGTGTTTTTAGGGGTTTGAAATCACGATGACAACTCTGATTCAAGACCCGTGAAGGTCCCGGGGTAGAATAGGCCTTCAGCAACCCATGCTTGCCTTAAAAGGTGACTATGCTTGTCGTAAGAGGCGACTAACGGGATCGGGTGGTCAGACTAGCTGACTTGGTTGACACATGTCATGGGTTCCCCATTGCGCAGATCGATGCTCATGTTGTCGATCACTGGATTGTCTGGTCCAGACTCGATTATTTACAGACCGTCGCCATATAGCTGGAATATTGCTAAGTGCGACGTAAAACTAAACTCACTCACTCACTCTGATTCAAACAACTGATTTGTTGACAGCATCACCACAGTTAAACGTTATTGGACCTTATACGCTAAGCAAGGTGTCACTGAGAGAGTGTAAACCCAAATATATATGTTACATTTGACCTTTTTATAAATGGCATTGTGTAACCATAGCTTTCGGCCGTGGGAGTCGTGCCAATTTTACCCTTACACAAAGTCCGTGGTCTAGACAACCAGTTGTACGGCTTCCATTTTGTGTAAGCCTCGGCGGCTGAGCGGGTTAGGCGGCTGACTTTGTGTGCTTGCGATTTTGTTCCTGACTCTGAGGGCGTGGGGTCGAATCCTGGATGCGACTCAACCCAACATAAGTATCCTAAATATAACACATGTTGCGAGGTGTTAATGAATACCACCCCAAGACATAAATGTGATTATCAGTAATCCCTTCAATCAAATCGGCAAACACTGGACTCGCAATACAAGCAACAGACCCGCGAAGAAATGGGTTGATCTCCGTTAGCCCATACATGTCTTAAGAGGTGATTAACGGGATCGGGTGGTCAGGTTTGCAGACTTGGATGACACATGTCATGGTATCCCAGCTGTGTAGATTGATGTTGATGCTGTTTATCACTGGCTTGTAGATCCAGACTCGATTATTTACAAACCGCCGACATATTGCTCGAATACTCATTTACACCACATAAAATACACAAACATGTTTACAGTGTAGACATCGCCTGTCTATGGTGTCGACACATGACACCTCTCATTTCGTGTTAAACATTTTCCTTTGCAATCTTTCGTCAACAACCCAGCATAGTCCTTGTTCGGAAACAAGGGATGTTTATCTCGTAAACATTAACCTTTGTCAACAGAACAGTATAAACGACGCTTATTACCCTCCATTAGGCGATTGAATATAGACACCACACCTGCAGATTAAGTGTAATCTGATATTGTCACTTTTGAGACTGGCGCTCTCATGTGTGGCCACAGGTCAAATGTCACTGGCCCAAGACCACGACTTAACGTCTACCTCAGTCGTAAGTGCACGTTGTCACGTCACACCATCTGCTACACACACGACACTAGCTACTTACAAGGCCATTAGTGAAGTCTTTTGTATGATATATTCAAATCCTTCTCTGCAACTGACTCACTGTGTGTATCCAAGCTCATGGGTAATAGTGTGGAAATATACTGAACAGCAGAGGATCAGCTGAGGCCTACAGTCTGATAAGGGGAATGATTGGGATAGGTGAGTACCAGTACTTTCACTTGTACGTCAGTTTATTTATAGTGATAACAATATAAATAAATTGACGTACAAAAGAAAGTACACACCTGGTGCTCTGGGATTGTTTTCCCCCAAACAATGTAAGTATACTGAAATCCAAAAGAAACGCAAACGTCAAACATGTTTGAAATTACATTAAATATTCAAGGCGAATTGGTGATCAATGATCAGATAGTTAGGGGTGTGTCCTGGGCCCTTGTTCTCGAAAGTTCGTAGCCCAAAGAATTCTTAGATTTTATCCTAGCCAATGTGTTAAGTATGGACTTAAGAAGTTCGTAGGGTCGTGAATGCTTCGAGAATAGCTAGCCTGGTGATATCGAAAAGGGCTATAACAGAAGCCCATGCTCAATACTGAAATATTATTTCCAGGATCCTTAGTGACGTTTCCAAATGACAAGTTGTAATGTCTTATTTCTATTTTACACAAACGCGTCTGGCTAGGAATAAAGACTATTTGTATGTACATTTTAATTATTTCTTTTGTCATAATTATAGGATATTTACATAGCGCACAGATATCCACGCAACTAGTACATGGTCATTGGATGTCAATCCCAATTTCAATTATCAATCTAAACTCCCTGGGAAGTATACTATTCTTGCAGCCACTAGACGCACCAAGTTAATGTGACTTAAAGATTGATGTTGTTTTCTCTGATCGCAGCGTTTACCTTCGTATCTCAGTTTTAAGTGATGTGCGGTTCTTTTTAAACTGAGTATATATCGAAATGAATTTTGATAGTCACTTAGAAGTCACACATATTGTGTATGTGTTGTCAAAACAGATACTTTATCCAACTGTGTCGTTGCCAGTTGTTGATGTTGATTGCGTCACTGAAGAATGTGCAGATGAGGACTGCACAGGCATTGGTCATTAAGTGGGGTGATAAGTCTCGGTGTTCCAGCTTTGAGACGGTCTAACACATCTGGTTTGTGAGTCTACTTGGAGTGATGATGGTGTTCCATGTACAGCGAACGTCCTCATAACATTGCACCTTGAAGTACCTGTCTCGGACATTGCAATGGCTTGTTCCTGCCTCACTGGTTACAGACTTGGAATGCTATGTTTGTCTTTAACCGAAATACCCCTGATAATGTCACTCGGCGCTGTGTCATGCTGTAAGTGCATATCATACGATGCAACAAAATTATGATTTTCAAAACTCTGTAAAGGATAATTCCGATGTTTTTTCCAATACGAACACAAGTTTTGAGAGACTTTCCAGTCACGACCCTGTCCATGTTTCACTCTTGTGGGGTGGGGAGGCAGAAATGGGATTTCAGCTGCACTTTCAACACTGACAATACGCGCACAATTGATGTGAGAATTTGCCCAAATTTCACTCTCTGTTTTACAACTCGGCCTAGCCCCCACGGGCATTAAGGTCGGGAGAAAAGGGGTTTAGGGGTTTTCACTTCGCTTTCTACACTATAAACTCACGGAGCGTTGCGTCAGCGTGTGTGTTTGTATGTGTAGTGTTTGTGTGTGTTTGTGTAATTGATGATTTGGGGGAGCGTTTGCAGGTGTGTGTGTGTGTGTGTGTGTGTGTGTGTGTGTGTGTGTCTGTGTGTCTGTGTGTCTGTGTCATTGTGCGTGGGTGCTGTTGATGACGTACTATTTCAAATTGACAAGTCACATATTAATTTCATCCCATTCGTGCCGATCGCCAGGCGACAATAGAGATCGGAGATGGAGAGATCAGACTTAAAGACTTGTTGATGTATATGAACGTTGCCCGATGCTATATCTACTACCAGATTGTCGGATCCCTTCTCAGTGTTTAAGACACCTACATGACACACTTGCGGCGTTTAACAACAAGCGTCTGTTTCTTCAAAAAGTAGAGCAATATCTGGCATTAAATTTGGTTTCATAATCCTGAAGAAAAATATACATTTAATTCTGAAAGCAAATCGTTCTCTCTCGCACCGTTTAGTTAAGAAGCAAATGGCAGTCTGCTCGTCTAGTCGTTACATAAGCCAATTGTGTACGACATTCCCAGGCACAAGCACCTGATTACCTGAACTCGACTGGGTCTAGACGAGCTCTACGCTACTCCACGTCTGGGTCTGAAGGACATGGCTGATTCTCACACCTGCCTCGGTGCGGTTAGGTACGACCTTTAACCGAAAAAGCTCCTGACGTCTCAAACAGGTACATTTACAATTGAAACCATAAAATGACGTGAATACAGTCTCGCTTTGGCGATGTGTGTGGCATCCTGGACTATATTACGGCTGAAGTGTCTGGACAGCGGATGTTACATTCATCTTTAGGCTCCGCCCCTCGCGGATGAATACATCAATCATTTTCAGCCGTTATCGTGTGATGTGACGTCACGCCATTCATGACGGTGTCCCGCCTCGTTCGTGTCGTCCAATGAATAGAGAGGAGACTACAAGGCGGCTGAACGGGAATATCGTACGATGTGATATCACATGTCGTACGTTACGCGTGTTCTGTAATAAGAATGGAGATTTACTGACCCATGTCGGCAGGGAGTGAAACATGGGACAAATTGCAGTGGTTGCTGAGGAGACTGGTAGTGATGATCCGATGCCTCACGCTCCATAGGACAATTCCTTAGCGACGGCTCTATGTCATTTTGGCAACAAAACAGAAAAATATTTGTGTTCGCTTGTTTGCGTACTCCAGCATTATATATTTTAAGACACTTAAGTCTTAATTCTGTTCAAATCAATAGCTGAAATTTAGAGGAATGTTGTTCTGGTATTGTAGCTCACCTGTACTTCCACTCTGAATTTGTCACAAAGGTATTTACAAAAATCTGTCAGATCCAATATTCAGATACTTTCTGTATATATCCTTGGAAAATCACCTATATTTCAGGTGTAGGTTTATTAAGACACATGTCAAGTGTAAAGATCGATGTTCAACACAATTTTTTTTATTTTATGTATGCCATGATCAGGCGTTTCTTACCTCCTGCCAGGTACATGATTTTATTATTGTTGGGATGAGTGACATATGATGCCATATATAGCATTTGGTGATACAGATTCTCAGAAAACAAATACTGGTGTATTTTTTACATCGTCTACTGCAGCCAAAGCAGAACATCAATCATAGTACGTTAAACAATGTCACGTCTAATTGCGATCAGTCTATTCTCTTTTGCGAGAAGGTTTACTTATATGTAATGAACAATATATGTGAACGATGTTTACAAGCTAAACTGACGCACAAAAGATCATACACCAATATTTTATGGTGTCGAAAAAAGCCCCCTCTAAATGGTAGATGATCCGAGTATCTTACTTATGTTTTGAATTTAGGTATTTGTGTGTTTTTGTTTTTTATCGTTGTTGTTGTTGATTTTTTCAAATTTAACTAATTGTGTTGCTGCTTAACTTTCTGTTTCCAGCACTTTATGAACCATTGAAGCCAACATGAATCCAAAATTTCTATCTCGTCTATCGAAATGTTTCAACAGTTTTCAACAGGTGCATGGATCGTTTAAAGAGCCATTTTTGGTATCGTGCCCCAAGAATAAATTTGGTCAAGAAACCTAACAAACTCTCCAACGCCGGGATGAGTTTAAATCTTAGGCAATCTTAGAAACGGCATCGTTTGAATACCAAAAGTGTTCATTCAGAAACACTGTAGCTCGACATCCATTGATATAGCTCGAGATTGTGTGTCTCATAATAACATCATGACACTTTACACAAGAATCCGGCTCTTCCTGCAACCAGACACATCTCGTGTCGATTCAATCACTAGAACACATTCACTGGAAGACTGGCAATTAGGCAATGACGTCATGGCAAGAGATTGACCCAGTTCAGTGTCGTTTCATCAGCTTCACTCGTGGCTCCCTGTTGGACACCCTACCTTAGGGTGTACGTTCACTACAGATCAACGACTAAGATTAACCCACGGTGTACCCAGTATCGAGGGATTGGGTTTGAATAGGGCCTGGTGGCACTGGCCCATAACGGACGTGGTATGCTGTTTGTGTCTTATGAATGGCGCGGCTGGAACAGTTTCGCGGGGTTTTGTTATTGTGGTGGGATGGTTTAGTCAAAACAGACAAATGAATAATGAGGCGATTGCACTGAAGATGACGGGCTACTAACTGTCTGACGTCATCTGCTTCCTGTCGCGAAGCATTAGCGTGGGAACAATCACTTTGCTTTATTTTCATCAAGTGTCTTTTTCCGTCTGACAAATGTTGTTTTTCACGAGTGCATTTCTTTGTAAATAATCATAGTGAGTATATTTGGCAAAGATAAATGGTTTCTGACTGAGAAACTTGTGCAAGAATCGCCACTCATTCCAAATAAACAATAAAAATGCACGAGAAATCATGCATTTCTGTGATTATTTATTCATAAATTAGTGAGACATGGTATTATGAATT
This sequence comes from Haliotis asinina, assembly GCF_037392515.1. NCBI lineage: Eukaryota > Metazoa > Mollusca > Gastropoda > Lepetellida > Haliotidae > Haliotis > Haliotis asinina. Next base: position 45,292,374 of record NC_090290.1, on the reverse strand, counting down.
ATTGATCTACGCTATGTTGTGTTACTTGTATTAGTGATGGTTCTATATATAGGGATCTTTCTAACAGAAGATTTGAGCATGTACAAAAGAAAAAATATTACCCTACTCTGACAACAATCAATGTAACATATTCAAAATACACATTCACACACACATTCAAAAACATCTTCTTCCCCTGACCTGAACACACGTATCTTTTTTACAAAAGCCTCTTTATGTTTAGGGTTATATTTTTCAAAATTATATTCATGAAAATAAATAATGTACACCATAAACAATAGCAAATATAAACGTTATCACTTTTGGTATTTTCATCCACGTGACCGGAAGTCCGTCCATTTCAGTTTGTCTTCTTCCGTTTTGATTCATCCTTGTCGCGCTCTTTGTGAATGAAGTCCTGAACGTTTGGAAGACCCTTCACTACGCATGCGCTAAGAGCACTTCGGTATAAGTTCATATCTGTGGCGTCATACCTGAAGCAAAGGAAAAGATATGCATTGATTGGTGGAAATTGTTTTAGTGACCAGTGGACGTTTCAAATAAGCAGTAAACAAATTGCCCAGGTGCTATGTTTGTACACAATGTGTTGATACGTCACTATGACCACAAGCTTAGTCAAAATATGTTTGTTTTCAGTGCTACCGGTAATAGCCGGTAGTTTGTCAAAACATTTACTGACAATTCTGTACTTGCGTACAAGCATTGCAAGGCAATGCACACGTCAACAACACGTACATCACGTGGTTACATAAAAAATACACAAAACATGAAATCGGGTGGTACGGTTCGGGTGTATATAATTGTTACTGGCAATGAAATGCCAGAGAAACGAAAATACCAATGTGGCATGTACATAACATCGGTAACAGGCGAAAAGCCATAGTATTCTAATTACAACAGAATAGCATGTATTTCATTACTTTCTGATAAGCGGCCCCCAAATAACACTTGCGTTATTTTGTTCACTAACTTCATCTTTGATTAATTAGTTCCCGTTTAAGAAGTATACGGATTTCCTTTGTTAAATATAAACTGTGACAAAAATAAATAAAATGTATCAAGAAACATAAATCGGAGCTAGCGATTATCGCAAGTGTTAGAAACAGATTAATGCATTCGTGCCTGTTTGATACTATATGTCTTACGATTCGCTGTTTCAAATAGTATCGAATCAGCTTTCGCTCGAGGATACCTTTCGAACCGATTCGTGGAAAGATAAGTAATATCTGTCATACACGCATGCAAAGTGGTAATATCTTGGATTTATTATTTGATAACATGTATGTTTTGCTTAGACCCCAAGTTCCCTGACTCGTGGTGAATGGAACAAACAGGGACTATATTAGTTAGCTGATCTATTTGACACGGGCTTCACGGGGTTTTTTTTCATTCGTTTTAGCTGAGTGGAGTTTTCATACAAAAATTTAAATTGTAACAATTAATTTTGTAACATTATTTTTCAAAACTTATAAACACCCCTGTGGTGTCGGGACAGCGGAATGTGGGTCAGTCGATCCCAGACAGGTTCAAAAATAGAGTAACAGGATTAACGAAAGTCATGCAGGGACTTGTTTAAAAATAAAATTGTGTGCATGTATTTTGTCTGCGTAAAACTAAATAAATAACATAAAAACTAATAGTCTTCCCAGACGGTAAACAAGATGTTATTCCAAGGTCTGTGGTGCAATACGCACGACACGACCCTTCTCAAAAAATGCCCCCCTCCTCCCCGCTCCGCCCCAGTTGAACGTCTATTTGCGACGCCATTCATTCACTGCTTTGAACGAGAAATGATGAAATCTCTCGAGATATCACGCGATCCTAAGCTGCCCCCAACCGATGTCAGTTAATGTTTTGGCTGATATTTTGTTGAGAAGCATCCGCACCAGAGGGCGTTCCGTTCAATACACCATTCTATAATGACCATATCCGGCCGGACAAAGGACGACTCGCCTTTTTGTTCATGACCAATCTGACGTGAACGAGGGGGAAGTCGGGTCACTGGATTCAAATCTACAGTGACGACAGGTATAGATACCTCTCAGTTAAGGGGCGGTGCGTTGTGCAACGGTTAAAGCGTTAGCATGTAGCGTCAAAGGCCCGGGTTCGTTTCCCAGGGTTGATTTCTTTGTTGCTGAACGCCGCATTCAGCAATTTTCGAGCTATATGTAAGTGGTTTGAACCTAAAGAGTCTGGGCCAGACAATCCAGGGTACCCTAGGTACAGTGAATTTACTGTGATGCAGGAAAATCAAGTTCTATGGATAGTCGACTTCTTTATTGAATCGGGCGCGACGTTTCGGTGCAGGTACTAACACCGCTATCGAGCAAGTGATACATAGAATTGTAACCTGGAGAACTTGGTTTTCCTTCATCTATACAACTTCTAAAATTTCATTCAAAGAAGTTACTGATAGACTGCTGAAATAACTCACTTACCACTCATCGGTACTGGCGTCGTAGCACTCTACGTTGAAGATGGTGGTGACCCCGTTGAAACCGCCGATTGAGAATATCATATCATCAATAACCTGAAACAGAGAGGCCCCAAGTTAATTTGTGAAGCTGTAGACCGCGATGAAAGACCGTGTAAGGTCTTATAGTGGTTTCCATCCGTTAGGATCCGGGTTAGAATTGGTCTATATTGCTTGTTGTAAGAGGCGACTAAGGGGATCGGGTGGTTAGGCTCGCTGACACGTGTCATTGTATGCCAGTTTCGTAGATCAATGTTCATGCTGTTGATCACTGAATTGTCTAGTCCGGATTCAACTGTTTTACAGACCGTCGCCACAGAGTTGTAAACTACAAAGAAACAGTGGCAGTGTTCCCCTTCATTTGGGTTAAGATAAGACTACGAGTTGTCTCCCTTGACTGGTCAAACATGAGGATCATGTCAGGCCACCGCCCAACTAGTGAAAGACGTAGGTGACCTACCACGAGAAATTACATCTTTTGACCCACAGATGACCCAGATTTTCAACTTCGACCGACACATACCACTGGCTTAAAATGTCAGTCACAAAGAGACGGCCGGATCGCGGGTGATTCCATCGTTCGCCCTTGTGAAATAATGTTCTGGTGTTTCCGTTTGATAGTGCTAAAACGGCGTAAAACTATACTCACCGTTTGACGCCATCCATATTGTACGTGAACGCACCGTACGTGTGTTAGTGATTGCAGCGGGCGCAATGTTTAGCAAGAAGGAAAACCCCATTACCTTACATATCACTCTGGGGGAGAACCGAACCCCAGACGTGCGAACGCTTCCCCCACTAGGCTACCCTATCGCCCGCTGTGAATGTACATTGTGAACTATACAAGAGTATCCTTGGCAACCATTAACTTTGAAAGTGTTTATGTATGCAGACTTGGGCCTCGATTTTCGAAACTCTCTTTGCGCTAAGATAGTCGTAACTTAATGGCACTTACGACTATCTTGAGGCTAAGACTAAGAGAACTTCGAAAATCTAGGCCTTCGTCTCGTCGCTATATGCCTGAAATACTGCCCATACGACGTAAGCTCAGCTACTCATTGTAACCTTAGCACAGAAGTTAACCATTGATTTGCGTAATGTGCCATTGGAATACAGCTGACCATATGTTTCTCAACAAATCAGTTTGATAAACTAATCAATGAGCATTTTTGTCTGTCCGCCTTTCCGTGTATGTATCTGTCTTTACATAATCACGCACGCATGTGTGTAGAGTGCAAAAGCAACGAAAGCAAACATCTTCATACAATGTTTTGGGGTGTTTTTTTTGTTTGTTTGTTTGTTTGTTTTGTTTTGTTTGTTTTTTGTTTTGTTTTTGTTTTGTTTTGTTTTGTTAAAAACAGAAAACAAATCTTTGAAGGGCATTTAGAAGTGGAGTGCGTAAGAAGGAAAAGATTTGTGGATTTCTTCTTCATAGTGAATAATACGAAGGTTCACTGAGTACGCTTGCTCCTTCATCATGTGATGAGTCTCAAGAAGCAAGCACACACTCCGAAACGTAGTATTATTCACAATAAAGAAGTTGAAATCCATTTCTCTTGCTTTTTAACTTAAAGTAAAACACAATTACATGAAACAGACAGAGTGAACAGAACCGCTACCAACAAGGTATATACATCTGTTGTCAGATAGTATCTGCCCGTCCATTTTTACATGTTATATACCGCTCTTGCCAAAACCGAATGATGATGCAACCCTGTGATATTTCTGTAGCCATGAAAGCGTCGTTTTTAACTGCTCGACGAAAACACTTGAAAGCCGAGTTTCAGACAAACCACGTTTTTTCTGAACAATGGCCCTTCCGATCGGGTAACGTGGTACGTCTGTCTTTCCTCCCAGGTGCTACCGTTTGCCATAATGAAAAACACGACTGCTCTTTTTATAACAATAGATTGAGAATATTTGCGGTTGGGTCACTCTGACACACATAGAAGGCGCAATATTGATGACTTACAGAACTCTAGGATTATATGATGTTTCTTCTAAGGCCCTGAAATATTCCAGACGTTTATTCCAATTCCATGTGGAATTGATCGGAAACCGCATTCGTTGCACGTTAACACGCCTTTCCTACTTCACCATACATTTAGCAAAATATAGCAATATAATGTTTTTTACCTATTTGTATGAAAACTTCAAAGACGTAAACTTAAATGCTTGTAACTTAACACTTCAGGTTTTTGTGGGATTTTTTTTACACTTTTAAAGTATTGTATACGATTGTTTTTATTACAGTATATTGGGAGACTTTTCTTGCAAAGTCATGTATAACATTCTTGAGATTTTGTCTGTTTCAAATTAATTTAGAAATACATGTATGCCTGATTACTAATATATAATGTTTACTGACAAAAGTGAACACATTTCTGTAACATGTGTTTTATTACAATCAGTGACTAATCTTTTCCCAAACAACCTAACGGAATATCAGAAGTACAGTTATCAGTTTCTCATGTTTGTCAGTAGGAACGGGTGCTCTCCCACCCCTACGCCCACCCCACAAACTTACTCCGTATATCTCCGTATATACAGTCAGATCTTGAAATAAGTCAATTCATGAAATAGCAAACGATGAAATGACTAAGAGAGTCAGTCATATTGTGTCATTTCGTCTAAAAACAATCAATATATTCAGTCATTTCATGAAATTTCAATCAATAATGTAAGCCACAAAGTGGATTACAATTAGAACATTACTTATTATCACTTTACACTTAAAACTATTGTGGCAGCGAATGTTGCCATTCAGCTTGGCTTTGAAGCATTTACACCTGTTTGTTTGACACTTGCTGTGTCCAGAGCATCACAACTCTAAAACTCCTCTCCACCACATATAGTTGAAATGAAATTTCGTGAAATGACTGAAGTATATGGATTGCTGTTTCACGAAATGGCTGATTTCAGAAGGTGACTGTAACATATCGATAAAACACTTGATTGCCTGGTCAAGATTCTATTGTTTACAGACTGCCTGGAATATTGCTGAGAGCAGCGTTACACAACAGACATGCATGCAACCGCTTTTCTTCAAATAAAAATGCGTTGTGTAATAAATTGACTGGGTTATGTCATAAAAAGAGGACACTTCGACCTGAGATCTAAATCTGGCGCAATTCCAAGCGACTTTTCACAATGGCTTTTTCTGTTCCAGAAGTCTAGACAAAATATGTGAAAGAAATGTACCTTATAAACATCACGTGCACCTATACATGCATGCTGTCCCAGACTTTGTACAAACAAGGTGATGAGTGCATATGAATTTATTCCTTACATTTGTAAATACAGCTGTTTCATTTTTATTTAGCCCTCCACAAAGAACATTTTACCCATGCTGTGAATTTTAGACATTGCTGTGAATTGACCAAGACAGAATAAATATTGAAACATAATTTGTTTTTCTTATTGGTATGTTTGAAATTATATATATAAACATAGTTCAACAATACGCATCCGTGAAGATCCGGGTTAAAACTGATCTGCAACTCATGCTTGTTGTAAAAGGCGAATCATGAGATCGGATATTTATAACTTTAAATAATCTGGTAGTTACCAGACAAGCCAGTGACCAACAGTATGAGCATCGATCTACGCAACTGGGATACAATGACGCGTGTCAATTAAGTCATTGAGCCAGACCACCCGATGTACACGAACACACACATACACACACACACACACTCTCTCTCTCTCTCTCTCTCTCTCTCTCTCTCTCTCTCTCTCTCTCTCTCTCTCTCTCTCTCTCTCTCTCTCTCTCTCTCTCTCTCTCTCTCTCTCTTACACACACACACACACACCTAGCTTCGCACCAATTTACAATTGTAAGAGGTTCACAAAGTGCGTGATATAGATCACCTGTTGTCAGACTTCAGTTTTATGAGAGCTGCAATGGCTGAACGAGTTACACGGCTGAGTATATGTGCTGGCGATTAGATGCCTCACTCTGTGAAGTCGGGTTCGAATCCCGGATGGGACATATCCCCAAACTACTGGACTCTGTATTCACTGTCTTATCCCAAAATATCACATGTTACAAGTCTCACCTGTGGTCCCCAGCGTTACAAGTAAGTAACAAAGTTCAAAGTTAAGACACTGATTGACTTACGATATAGTATCGTTGTAATCATTGCAGCGTTACTATAAGCAGTCAATGTCGTACAGTATGTGAATGGAATCCAGAGCCGTCTTGCGGTGTTAACTGTGACTTGTGGTTATCCTATCACTTGTATTGTTTTCATATGTACATATCTACTTCCCCCATCCATTGACGTGATAAAGGAGGAAGTAATTAAGCTTATACTTTCCTCCAGAAGTTGGCATCCAGAAGTCCGCCTCAAACTGAATTTGATAAGGGGAGATAACTCTTGCCCAGGTTTACCTCAGGATAAACACGTGGTCAAAATATAATGAACTGTGATTAGTGAATGAGTTAAAATTTAAAGTCAACTCTGACAGTTTTTCAGCTATATCGCGACTAAAACAATAATTATATTGATCAACAATAATGAAAGATAGATTATACATTCCTGTCAACGAAGGACAGTAAAATAACTAGAACATCACTGATATACATGTAGCATTAGTAATTAAATCTAAAACATTTTAGCGCTAGGGGACACTATAATAGAAAAATAGGCTATAGATCGCCAACAACTGAAGGTAAATAACCATACTAGGAACCATGGGCACTAACACAGTGTCTGTGCTATCTGCACGGACCCTAGCTGGATTTACACCATCCCCTCTGCCGACTGCAAAAAATGTTACCTAAAATTAAAATAACAAGAATACTACGTTTAAAAATCCTGGCATGTTTACATTGACTTTGGATGTTTACACTGACTTTGGACGTATTGAGACTTACGAACCCTCTCAGGCGTGAAGTGTGATTAGAAGAAGGGTAAAGGGAAATAACTGAGTAACACAAATAAGCGCTCCAGCTGTCACATCCCGTCGCATACGGTATGCACACAAACCACGATATCCAACTTCTTCAAATATTCACTTTATCTTTATGTAACAAAACGTTTTCGTGATGAGATATCCTAAGTGTGTAGCATAGGTACCGAGCAATGTACCATCCTCGATAATCAAGGATGATTATCGAGAATGGCAATAAACAGAACAAGAAGCGAACTTAATATTTGCTTTGTGGTCAGGAAATTCTGTTGACACAGATTAAGGTTTGTCACCCATCGTGTCTCTGGCCTCTCAAATACCCGTGAGGTGGTGGATGGTGATACTCATTGACTTGGTTCACACGCCACCGTATCCCATATGCGTAGAACGATGCTCATGCTGTTCATCACTGGATTGTGTGGTCCAGATTCGATTGTGTACGTAACAACTAACCAACCCATCCCCGTTTAAACCTTAATTGATTCTTCTGTGCAGCTGAACTGAAACTGTAGTGGAGAAGAATACTAGCGGTGGTTATAATGGTAAACCCTACTCTTGAACCCGCTGCCTGTCTGTCATAAAGATTTAACCATGGTAAACGCTACTCTTGAACCCGCTGCCTGTCTGTCATAACGATTTAACCATGATAAACCCTGTTCTTGAACCCGCCCCCTGTCTGTCATAAAGATTTAACCATGGCAAACCCTAAGAATGAAGATTTTTATGGATATCAACTTCTTTATATGAGAACACAACGTTTTGGAGTTAATGCTTACTCCTTCATCACCTGAAACGTTGTGTTCTCATATAAAGAAGTTGATATCCATAAAAATCTTCATTCTTATGTATTTCACTTCTAAATGCCCTTTAAAGACATGGCAAACCCTGATCTTGAACCCGCCCCCTGTCTGTCATAAAGATTTAACCATGGTAAACCCTGATCTTGAACCCACCGACTGTCTGTCATAAAGATTTAACCATGGCAAACCCTGCTCTTGAACCCGCTCCCTCTCTGACATAAAGATTTAACCATGGTAAACCCTGATCTTGAACCCGCCCCCTGTGTGTCATAAAGATTTAACCATGGTAAACCCTGCCCTTGAACCCGCTCCCTGTTCTGTCATAAAGATTTAACCATGGTAAACCCTGATCTTGAACCCGCCCCCTGTGTGTCATAAAGATTTAACCATGGCAAACCCTGCTCTTGAACCCGCTCCCTCTCTGACATAAAGATTTAACCATGGTAAACCCTGATCTTGAACCCGCCCCCTGTGTGTCATAAAGATTTAACCATGGTAAACCCTGCCCTTGAACCCGCTCCCTGTCTGTCATAAAGATTTATCATCACTGCAGGCCGACTGATGGACTGAATGTTATGCCCAATTTTAACTCGGAATAGTAAACAGAATGGTATGGTTCGGGTAAACAGAATGGTATGCTTCGGGTAAACAGAATGGTATGCTTCGGGTAAACAGAATGGTATGCTTCGGGGATATAACATATCTTTAAGAGAAGCTGTTCTGGCAATATTTCAAATTTGACAACAATCTTGTGTAAATATGCATAAATATATACTATAAATACGGCCAAGAGTCCCGTCAAAGTAAAACTTGACTCAGTGTTATTCGTTACACTGATCATACTGAGACTGAGATTTGTCTTCTCAGCCAAAGTTTAGTTAGACTGGCCAAAGGCCCAGTGTGCAGCATTTCTTCATTCGGTGATATTTTCCCGGCGCTTCTATGGCATACAGTTATCCTATTAGTGGGTGCTGGCCTGGTTCGATGTTTGAAACCAAATCAGTGTATGACATTTTCAAAAGTAGACAACTATTTAAGAGTATGCTCAGTCTATGCTTGGTCGAGCATAATTATGTCGAAAGGCTAGAAACATTACGGCAGGGGCTCTGTCTCCTCGGCAACACACAGTTCATATTGTTCTTTTTTTTCCTTAAAATATTTTTAAAGGACATCTATTTGGCTAGCAGTTTCTGGTGTATGGCACAGACCAACATTTTTTTCAAATTTTTACACCGTTATCAAACGTTACAGCAAGGAAGTCAAAGTAAATATGAATTTGTGTATATGTTGCGACAGGTGTTATGTCGTAGGCAAATATTACCACACACGCTGTGGTAATAAGAGTGACCTCCCCTTACGACAACAACCACAGAGCAACAGGTGGCAATGCGTGAGTTTCGTAGCACTTGCCATTTTCCGACTTGAGCTGTATTTGTGTACCGCGGTGTATTCTCTTCAAGTTAGTATGCAGTCGACTAACCCAGTGCTTTTCCGTTATTAAGCACAGGGCTCAATTGCGGAAAATCCAGGTACATTTCTTGGACATATCTCAGGCCCCTAAGTAATGGAAGGAATTACGGCAAATTTGAAGGAATTGCATCTCATATGTAAACAAACGCAGCCCACTCGCGAAACAATTGCAGCGATATCGGTAGTTTAACGGTAATAACAGAAACACAACGCCCTTTGAAACAAACTCGGCAATCTTCGGTGATTTCTCGGCTCCGTTCCGTGATTTGTCGGTCGCGTCCTGAAACTCACACATCAAAATATGGCGTCATTGGAAGGCGCATCCGTCTCGTTTTTCGCAATAATAAACCAGAAGGAGTAATTCATGAAATTTACGTTGTCCTTCCTCTGTGAACTTCTTGAATACCATTCCAACAGATAATGTCCCTTATAAACAAAGGCAGTAAGGGCGGTGGAGCCCGAAAACGCCGAAAACCTGGGTTCGAATATCGTGCTGGTACAATGTCTGGTGGGTTTGGTGGGGTAGCCTTGTGATTAAAGCGTCACAGTACTCGTCACGCTGAAGACTAGTTCATAGAAATAAACTCGTATTTTGAGCCCAGGCTCTACATCTTGGTATAGTGCGAAGTCGTCCATCTGTGTGCTGGACTAGCCCGTTGAACCTAAAGCTGGTATAGGGGGAATCTGACATACCACGAGTGGCTCTTAAAATGTTGAATAAAATATATTCTACGTGAGTAACTATTAATTATCTATGGAACTGGAATCTGAGATAAGAAGCCTGTGAGGAAATGGGTGTATACAGCTGATGGTTATGATATTTTATTTTGACATGAAAAATATTTTTCGAACCGAAGCGAGGGAAGTACGTTGCCAACCTTTGCTTGCTTCGCTCGCATCAACTGGTCATTTTCTCTCCGTTGCGCCACAGTTTGCTCGTGAAAGCCGAAGACCCAATGAATCCAATATCTGGTGTGAACGACGTACCCGACATTGCTAGCTGCAATATTGCGAAAAGCGGCCGAAAACCGTTCCCACTCTACACTGTGGGGTGCTTGTTTCAGATGTAGATCGCTATGAATATATCGGATGAATATGAAAGCAAGAGACAGCTTTGAACCCAGCTAACACATAGCCGACATTTTAAAGACACAATGTCACACCACATTTCTCGAAAAATACATAATGCATATCTCGCAATGATACTAACTATCAGCCCTTAGGAAAACTACCACTTATATGTCATCGGTTCCCAAATGCGCAGATCGGTGCTCCTGCTGTTGATCACTGGATTGTGTGGTAAAGACTCGATTATTAACAGACCTCCACCATATTGCTGGAATATAGCCGAGTGCGGAGTAAAACTAAACTCACTCACTCACTCACTCACGAGAACCCGACAGAGTTGCTTCCCTTGGAGCGCTCTTTATGAATATCCTGCGATTGAGGCCAGTTCGGCAAACACCCACAACACCGCATGCGACAATATTCGATGTACGGAACAATCATTAAAATTTTACATTCCATATAAGGTAAGTGTTATCTGTTTGGAGCCTGTTCGTAAATATGTCTTCACTATATAAAATATGGGGCAAAATATTGTCGAAAATGTGTGATATTGTGCTATTAACCACAATGTATTATTGTATAATGCCGTATATTAACTTTAATTTGATAGTAGTTAAGTCCCTTACCTCGATGGCAAAATTACTCCTAGGGTTGTACATCTCTGGAATAGTCTGCCAGGTGTTGGTCTGAGGGTTGAACCTCTCTCCTGTATTCATCCGCGTGATGCCGTTGAACCCTCCCAATGCATACACGCAGCCCCTGTAGGCGATCACTCCGACGCCGCTCCGTCTGTTGCGCATGGGGGTGATGAGAGTCCACTGATTAGTGTTGGGGTCGAAACACTCCGCGGTGTTGAGGCACTCCTGCCCGTTAAACCCTCCGCAGATGTAAATCTTACCTATATGTGTGAAAATACGGTGCGTACAATTTTAGGCGATTGGAAATGGTTGAAGTCTTTGATCATTAACAATATGGCACTGCTCTTGACATTGTAACAATTAGGTCTGTATGGTTGCCATGCATAATATCTCAGCTTTTGTGGGTGAAATTGGTTTTGCTGTGCTTTTCAGCAATATTCCAGCAATATCACGACAGGGGACACCGGAAATGACCTTCACACAATGTACCCAAGTGGTGAAACCTTCCCAGGTCTTCGGCGTGACGAGCGGACGGTTTAACTGCTGGGCTACCTCACCGGCCCCTTAGTGCAAGGTTTTTTAACCGTACTCGGATGCTTTGTTCTATGACTTATCATATCTGCTTAGTGTGAACGCTGCCAGTTGATCAGAGCTGCCATCCTGACCAATGAGGTGTTCGAAGTTACAGGTGGCACATTCGCAGGAGGCGCTGTAAATCTTTGTCCCGAGGCTTGCCAATCTGCACAGCTCCTCTACAGATGGGTTCCAACCGAGATTCACACATGTATTTACATGCTTAGATTGACTGTAGGTAAGGCTTATGGGTGGGCCTATATAATGTAGAGATATGTCTCAGACTTTCTTCACACAAATATCTGACTAATCGTTACTCGCTCGCTCACTAATCCACTAACAGTAAGATCCTCACTCACTCACTCATATACACACTCACTCAAGCATTCGACCCTGGTTGACACATGTCATCAGTTCCCATTTGTGCAGATCGATGGTCATGATGTTGGTCACTGGATTGTCTGGTCCAGATTCGATTATAAATAGAGCGCCGCCATATTGCTGGAATATTGCAAAGTGCGGTTTAAACCGAAAGTCACTCACTCACCCACTCACTCACCTTCCAGGGTAGTTGCGCTTGCGTCGCTTCTCTGATGGTTCATGGGCTGTATAAGGCTCCACTGGTTGTTCTTCTTCAAGTACCTCTCGGCTGTATTCTGTCGCACATGGCCGTCAAAGCCTCCCATGGCATAGATATACTTGTCAAGAACAGCAACGCTGACGTAGCACCTGAGAGAAATGTTAAAGATTGCAATTGTTGAAGCTTCGGCATGTGGCGGTTGTGTAGTCTACTTGCTAATCCCAGTCTTACTGATACTTGTAACAGCTGTGTACATTGATATGGCCCAAAAGATGTTAATTTGAATGCCACAACAAAATGAAAAAGGCCCCATCCTTCAAAACGCTTTCGCCATATATGACGTTACAAGCATTGTTACACCTACAGAATACCGGATACCTGAAATTCCGACGCTTATGTGAATTACTGTCGCCATGACACCAGATTTAAGATTTCTCTTGTTTTATGCCAGCGAAATCCTATCGCGAAATTCTTTATAAAATGCTCATGTTTTCAAAGCGATTTTGATTTCCTCTCCAAAGAACACTACTTCGTTTGTGTTTTGTATTCGCGATTCCTCGGTTGATGTCATGCAGGTATAGAGAAAATATTTATTTTCTTAAATGTTATTATCAAATTATTATTGTCAAAGTTGCAAATAATCGGGCAGTCAAAAACGTGAGAGCTCAAGTCAAAGAGCTCACCTCTTGTATAGTCATAGATTTCTAGAACCAAACTCAGAACTCCGACATAGAAACCACATCTGAACATTATCTAAGCGCAACGGCTTCTAACCTCTTTGCGTTCATAGGTGCAGCCTCCGTCCACTGACTGTTGATGGGGTTGAAGACCCTGACACTGTTGAAGTATTCCATACCGTCGAAGCCGCCTATGACGTAGATGTGATGGTCGAGGGCGACGGTGCCGTGATAGGCACGTGGACCTGGTCATGTGAAAACATGCATAAATTCGAGTGTGATCATTTACCCCTAGTATCATGCTCGGTGAAAACACTACCTATTAAACGTTTAGACTTACTGGTATAAAAATTAATGAAGCCACATACTTAAGTCAACTGTTCTGAATTAGATTTTGAAAAATAATCCATTCTGTTTAAAGACACTGTTTACACATGAACAGATGTAAACTATTTGTAAAACAACTACATAACGTCGAAAAGATTATTTTCATGATGTCAATAATTGATAAAATCAGTGAAAATGGACGAACACTTTAAAAAATACACCAAACGCAGCTGTTCACGTGCACGTTAATTGCTCGTAGTTTGTACCAAGTTTGTCCAGTGCATTTGCATAAGTTTGGAGTTGGTTCCCCGTAGATAGTGGCGAAATTCATCCTCGATGTAACCATATACATGAATGAAACAAATAGTGAGAGCTTTAAACTTTTGATGGGTTGTACAGATATAGGGTTTTCCTCTGACCTAGACTGGTTTGATGCACAGAAAAAACGTATTTTATTCATTATTAGATGAATTTTACATGGAATATGCCCTAACTAGAACCCACATGTGTGTATGTGAACTATATGTGTATGTGAGTGCATTGTTCCTCAATAAATCTTTAATTTTCAACAACACTGAAAAAGAAATCACGTGTCTGTCTTACCTGTGTCGACGTTGTTAGAGACAATCCACCTGTCTGCTCGCGTGTCATACGTTTCCACCATGTTTGTGGGCGACCCTCCACTCCACCCACCAATCACGAACAAGATCTCGTGTGGCACGCGAGGCTTGGCGAGAGGATTGTTGAGGTCCACCTCCTTGTCTTCATCCATGTCGAGGTCATACAGGAACTTCAAAGTCTCAATGATGATTGGTTTACATGCATCTATTTCCTTGACATAGGGGTGGGACTTCACCTAGAGATAAGCATGGCTTCGGTAAAATTATTCTTCTAAAGTGCTCCGGCGGAAAGCCCATTTGTTAAAATCGGTAAATGTAAGGTAATTGACCACGACAGCTACTATACATGTTACAGGTCTAGTTAAGATTTTTGGGTGGTGGGGTAGCCTAGTGGTTAAAGCGTTCGTTCGTCACGCCGAAGACCCGCGTTCGATTCAGTGTGTCAAGCCCATTTTCTGGTGTCCCGCCGTGATATTGCTGGAATATTGCTAAAAGAGGCCTAAAACTAAACTCACTCACTCACTCACTCAGTTAAAATTTCTTCTTCAGAAATGTATCATAAGGTTCAGAACAAGACCCTACAAATGGTGGGTGTTTGGTTTGTTAGCGCCGCACTCAGCAATATTCCAGCTATATGGCGGCGATGTGTAAATATTTGGGTTTCGACCAGACAATCCAGTGATCAACAGCATGAACATCGATCTATGTAACTGGGATACGATGACATGTGTCAACCAAGTCTGCGAGCATGACCACCCGGATCTGCAACGGGTAGCCCGACTAGTGAAGCGGCATGATACATTAGCACACAAAAACGAATCGAAGGTGATGATGGGATATTTATATAGGATGCATATCCACACAGCTAATACAAGGCGCTTGGGTGTCTTCACCAACTCAACTCCCTATGGAGTATTCAACTCATGCAGCCTGTTAGGTGCTGCGAGTTATCTCACATCCTCTATCCTCACAAGGCACCTATTTGCAGTTATGTAAACTGGGACACAGTCAAAAGATTTTGTCCAGCGATAGTGCACGTTACTTTTCTCGCAACTAGGTGTCTGCATGTGTTCGTATGTCCGCCATCTGGTCACCTACACAGAGCACATGGTTGTGTACTGCACACTAAGGGTTATGACAACACTGGAAGAGCCAGCAACAATTGTTATTTCCAAGCTTTTTACACTCAGTCGCCAGTAGGGAGCGATCCAGGCAATTTTCGCTTACTATCGCGTCGCCTTGGAAAGCTCATTCACCATGCTCCCCGAATCTCAGTATCGCTGTCCACATACACCTGTATCAGATCCGTTAGTGCACAGATGTTATGTAAAATTGCTACATGGTGTTCTGAGCAGTTTCCTGCCACTGCCAGGCTTGAATGCATACGGTAATCTTCTGTACTGTCGAATGGGTATTGCAGTACATGATTCTCGCGATATGTTCCACTCTAAGAAAATCGGTGTCACTGTTACAATGTATGTACTTTTATTGTCTTTACATTATTACCAGGTTAATGGATCAATACACTTGAGCCAAAAATGCCCAAGAGGAGCTAGAAGTAATGTGACCATCTCACTATTTCACTGCGGGGTGAACAAAGTCACTTGCCTAAGGTCAAACCATGTGTTACAGGACTGTTACATGGAGCAGGACTGAAGTCCTAGAAACAGTAGTCAATCTGCCAAAAATGTTCACCCACCCATGGACCCTCTGCTCCCTGCTTATATTGATTTTGCTTTGTGACCACACGCGGTCACATACCACTGTATATATACTGTTTTATTTCCATTTAGCTTTTCGTATGTAATAGTCGTACATGGTATATATATACTGAAAAAAAACAAAGGAACATCCTTTATTGTGTTTTTTGGGATTTGTTTTGTTTTGTTTTGTTTTTGTTTTGTTTTTGTTTTTTGTTTTTTTGTTTTGTTTTGTTTTGTTTGTTTTTTTTTGTTTTGTTTTGTTTTTTTTTGGGGGGGGGGGTGCTAGTTCGTTTTGTTTTGTGGCAACTATTCTGCTTTTCTGTTTCTGCTCTGGGCGAATTTGAAACACACCTGGAATAACTTTCTAGGAATGAATTGACATTCTATTACCTACCTTCTCCACGAAGTACTGTGTTGTGAGAAGCCCAAGACGGATTGTCTTCAAAAGCCGAGCTATGTGACATTTGCGTTTTTCGGGATCGAAATCTATCCATCGAAGAACAGCATCAAAAACAATCTCTTCATTCTTTACATTGAGATCATCAGATCCCAAAATCTCGCATACTTCCTCCACATCCAGTTGAAGGAACTCGTTGCTGTTGGTGTAGACCTCGCCGATGTGCTGCAGGAGGTAGCGCAGTGCATGACGCTCCAGGCTGTGACAGAAATACGCTCGGGCAAATGCTCTGATTCCAATGACATTCTCTGCACACATCTCCTTCAGAAGGAAATCGCAGCAGAGCCTTACGAGGCCGGTGACGTGGAATTGGTCAGCCGCCGGGAGAAGCTGTTCTACATTTTCTCTGTCAATCTTGATGTCTCTGGTGTAGGCGTACTCGATAATGATGTGCATAATATCTGGAGACACTCCGGGAATTGTGACTTCCCGCTTGTTCGTGTCAAACATCTGGTTTGTGAAGAGGGCCCGGAAGTAAGGGCTGCAGGCGGACATGATAGCCCTATGGATTTTATATGTCGTGTCCTCCACCCTGATCACAGCGTCACAGAGTTCCCCCTTCTTCCTCAGCTCTGATAACACATTGCAGGCTTGCACACTAAACTTCTTCTGCATTACTGTGCCGTTCGTTGAGTCATCCTCGATGTCCATCTCGCTCATGGCTATCTCTTGTGTACAATACGGACTCTAGATGAAGTACGACTGATGCGGGTTGTATCTGGAGAAAGAATGAAGACTTAGATACGGACGGCTCTGGACAATGACGTCGAGGAGCCAATCGTTGAGCGATAAGGCTATGACGTCACAGAACTTTCACTGACAAGCGTCAAGACGAGCAGTGTGTATGACGTCATACCAGTGTTCTTGGAATGCGTAGTATTAACCACACGACCAGTTTAGGATAGTTCTTTTCTGACAGCGTATATTCGTGATATTAATCCCTTTCTTTGCTCCTGGTACTGATGACAATACAAAGCATTGCTGTTTAAATTTGATTTAGTTTTAATTTAAATTTTACTTTATTTTAAAAGGTTATAAAATTGGAGACATTTCAGACATGAGAATGCTTTACTCTCAAACATTCTCACTACACGGAAAATGGAGACAATGCATGCTTATCTCCCCTGACATTTCGGAGATACTTATATTCACGCATTCACTCACTGCATCACTTTTAATTTCTCCGGAGTCGATGAGGGAGAATATATAACGTTACCCTCCATTTGTAATTTCTCAAAACAAGCTAACACCAATCGATTATATGTATCTGAACTCAGTGAACAGTACGTAAAAGTCTTTTTACGACTCCCAAATAAAGAAACAGTCGTACATGCTACATTTATCTGGCAGCTATTGTTTCACGGCAAGAAAATCTTCTAGTTTTTTTCCAAATTCCTGTATCAGTGAACTCAGTTCTTAACACAATGGTTAGTGCCAAGCATAGTCAGCTGGTGTCAAGTGACACAACGGGAAGTTGTTATACTATATATTGTGTTTCAGCATATAACACCCAGGATTCACATTTGCCCAAGACACATATTCATTCATTAACCTAAGAATACAGGTTGAATGGTAAAACTGTTCTGATTCACAGACATGTCTTTGAGTACAGCATATACCCTGATAGGACAGGGAAGCTGTATTGGGCAAATATTTTATATTTTATAAAAAGAAACAACAGTTTCAGGTGCATACCATGTCAGCTAAAAGTACCAATCAACAATTCTAAATCCACAACTAAACGAATGTCTGCCTAAGAAAAATAAAATTATTCTATTCACAAAAAAATAGAGAAAAAGACAAAAACATATCAGTGGTTATTTTAAATTTTATTTGGTCCAAATCACTCATTAACATAACAGTTTCATATATTTATAAAAATATCAACGATCAATGTTGTGAAATATGTCACAAGAAATGTATATTTCAAAATATAAAAGAAACAGCAACAGAATATTCATCTAAAATACAGTCCCAAAAGTTTAAATATGAACAGACACTACAGAAACTGGAACCAAGTCACAACAAACACAAACCTTCATCTTAAATTATCAGTTTCTGTAACACTGATCTTAACTACCTCAAAAACGTCAAGTGACAGATATTTTGGCGTTTGATTAATGCTCAATATTTTGATTATATGGTTTGACTATATGTTGACATTAATATAACATATAATCAATTTTATTTATCTCCAAAAAACAACACCCAAATACTGAGAAACAAATGCAGATAATATCAACTCATTTTGTAAACCATAAATTTAGAGTCAGTTGGTGGTAGTGATGGAGTAATATCTATCCTATTAGAGTTGGGAATCAGAAACCAAATCCACTATCAATTATCTGAGGACTTGTCGATTATCGATTATAATTCAAATATATACATTGTTAATGCAATCACCAATTTTAGGGGTTTTTCCCCAGGTATTTTCTAATTAACATTTTAGAACTAATACTGTCATGCAATGAAAAGCACATGTGCAAGACAGACACTGGAACTGTAATTTGCAAGTAACAGTAGTTAAAAGTTTACGTAGCTCAAATTTAATGGTTAGTTTACATCATTCAAGTGTGTAAAATGCAAACGACAAAACTCTGATTAATCGAAACATGTTTTTACAATCAGTAATTATTTTTAATCCTACTTTCAACTGATTTTCTATCATCGGAAAACTACTATGCACTACCCTACTGATTGTCATAGTTTAATCTTGATTTTATCATGTCACCTATACAGATCCATTGTAGTTAGTATGTATTTGAATTACAGCAGGCCGTTAAGAAACGAGAACAAACAAATACACAGAATCCATACACAGAAACAGTTCTACAAGTTGAGTTCACGGCTCAGCTAATTGTAACTTCAATGCTGAAACACAGGAGTGAGTTTCGCTTTCAGCAATATTCCAGCAATATCACGCGGGAGACACTGTACCCATGTGGAGCATCGAACCCAGGTGTTCAGCGTGCTGGGCAAATGCTTTAATCACTAGGACACCCCACTATTCTTCAACTCTAAGATGACTTTGATGAAAATGGCTCTGTGTAGGTGTCAAAAATACAAAAGTAATGATTGACATGAATATGACCAATCGTGTACAAGTGTATCTTAACCTACAACAGTGGAACATGACACAAGACTTGTTCCTCAATTCCAAACAAGAAATATTCCGGTAAAGAGGGTTATTGAGATGAATTAATAATACCTTCAGCCATACAGGCATAATAGAACGGACGGAGACAGAGAGTGGATCACAGTTTGTGCAAATTCAAACTAAATTTACAAATATCACAGATAATACACAATTTGTTATAAACAGAGACATTCCTCTGCATGAGAATCACACAACACAGACAAAATCAACATGTAAAAGTTAAAAACATTACATTGTTAAAAAGCTGTTACAATGCTGTAATAAAGTTAAAGATATAAAACACATTAACCTCAAAATGATATGAGGATGCTCTAATTCACACTTTATAAAGCAGAAGTATTTTTAAGTATATGCTTAACAGATATAATCATCATGATAAAGGATTTTTAAAAAAGTTGATTAACAGCTGAATTTCTGAGCATTAAAAATCTTGAAAAAATCAAAAGTCAGGGAATAAATACAATATCTTGCTTTTCTACGGTCCTTTTTTTAAACAAAAAAAAAATCTGTCATATTTCTCCTTTTCCCTATGGGACCTACCCACAGTAATATTTATACAAACTTTCAATGAAAAATAAAAACAAGAGTACTAGTACAGCTAGTTGTTGCATAGCAACCTTTCTCTAACTAAAAGTGCTTTATGGTTCAACTTCTTTATTATACAAGGTCACAACGTTTCGAGACAGATTGTAGTCTCTTCTTCAGGTGAAGTGAGACTAGAATCTGTCTCGAAACGTTGTGACCTTGTATAATAAAGAAGCTGAACCATAAAGCACTTTTAGTTTGATTCCTCCAACTTCTAAATGCCTTTGAAACAACCTTTCTCTATGCTGATTCATTGTTAAATAAAAATTAGACATAAATATCACAATGAAAGATTGTATAAAATATGTTAATAAACAGAATAAAGTCTGAGCAATAAATTGCTTTTTTACATGTTTGAAAATAACATTTTAAGTCAGTGTGGGAATAACGTTACCCCTTGCTTGTTCTGTGGTCTTCTTCAAATTCTCGCAAATTTCCCCTTTTTCCCGTTGACCCAGTTGCAGTAATATTTGTACCAAAATTTAATGAAATGTCCTGGGGGAATTTTATACTTATGATACATTTGATTGAAGCAATGAAAAAGATGCTTCACATCTATCCAATTTGTGCCAAGCAGCTGTTTTCTATACATGAACAATACCCTAAATATCTCAATGTAACAAAAACTGACACTATTTTCAGTGGTAGTAAATGTATCAACAGTGTTCATCAGCAACAGGTAATACATTAAATGTACCAAGAACACAACTAACACAAATTTGCACATTAATGAAGAGGCTATTCTATGTTCAGCAAACTGAAGCTAGGCTCAGTTCTGATTCTAAAATTAGGCCAGACCAATATTGTTTTTGTTTTATGGATTTTTGTCCTCAGAAAACCTAAAGACAGGAGGGAAAATCAATCAATCAATCAATCAATCAATCAATCAATCAATCAAAGTAATATTCCTGTTAAATACAAGATCTTTGTTCTTTTCTTAATCGTCAAAAAATATGACTGGCAAATCTGTAAAACAAGAAACAGAATTGGTCTGGCCTTACATTGCTTCATCTATGGGTGAATGTTTCACCTGTCTCCTCTGTACATGCCTTGAAATACAATTCCTAAACATAACCATTTTTTGTCTTAAGTTTAAAAGGCGGTAACAGGTCTATGACAGACCTAATTACCAACAAGTTCACAACTATTCAAGACATACCATGCATGCATCCCAGTATCTCATAAGCATATAAACTGGCAATGGATGCAAAATATACAGAGAGGAGGGATACACAAATGTATACCCATGTTCAGAAGTTAATGATTTTTTTTACATTTTGGTAAATATATACAGATATAAATTATAAAATATTGTTTCAATAAATATTTGTATATAATCACTTAAAAAGAACAATACATACTGAAATGCCTCACAATCTTCAAGGGCTGGTTGTGACAGATTTGTAATTGCATCAGCCAGAAAACTTATCTCGTTCTAACAGCCTCTGAAGCAAAGCCTCTGAGGTAGATCACTGTATTACCATTTTTTGCATAAAAACCCTCATTGTTTTCATAATTGGACCATTATACTTTAAGGCTTTGGGTCTCCTTGAATCTTAAAACATATGACCTAGGTAAATCCCTATAGATGACGACAGAGAAATATAGCATAATATCTTAAAGCTGAATGATTAGTTGCAACAATGCTGCATGACATCATGCTTTATGACATCACAAATATGTGACATCACATCATCATCACAGTTGGTTGACTTCAAGAAAATGCACATTTTCTTTCTTCAAATGACTATTATCCACAAAATAAGAACTAATGACTTAAAGCATGGATTATCTATCACTCCTTAATAATGTAATAGCAGTTTCACCATCTGTTCCTTCAGACCATAAATCAATACATCTATTTTCTTAGTTTCTGCTTCCATCATTCACCATAGATCAACATTCTTTCAAAACATTTTGTGGAGACACAGTCTGTTGAGACACAAAGCATGTTTAGATGCTAGGATTTCTAAACATTCATTAAAAAATACAACACTACATTTTCCATTTTCCAATTGTATTCATTTTCAACTAATTTAATTTCATCTTTTCAATACTTTCACAAACAATTAAAAAAATCAAGTTTATTCAAACATGCAAACATATTTTCTCAAATGATTCCTAGACCAAAGTAAGTGTTCTACCAAGTTCCTGGGATCCCTGTCTTCACAATACCATTACTGCTACCACACCTCAATACTTTTTGCATAATGAATCCTAAAAAACAGCTCCTTCAGCATTTTCCCTCTGTGATTTTTCAACAAGACAAATGTGGGTTATTTTTTCCAGCTCACACCACTTGAACTCATTACTCAGTAGCAACCAGCATTCAACTTACATGCCCTAACTGAAGAATGACAACAATTTTCATGGATATACAACTTCTTTTATTCTGTGAAAAGTGGCATTTCAGCAGATTCAAATGTCATTATCTTGCTTGATAATGACATGAAAATCAGTTAAACGATTCCTTTTCCAGAACAAAAGAAGTTGCATATTCACAAAAAATGTATCATTCTTCATCAACTAATTACCCATCCAAGAAATGTACTGGTTCAACATTACTGAGAAATCATTTAAAGTTTACTGATCACACTTCCCGAATCAACAGATTTGAATGACTTCTCAGACAAAATAACATTTTATACTTGATCTACAATTTATGAATATATTTGTTTAATGACCTCAAGTTGTGTCAAGTTTAGAATGACCAATGAATTTCTGATTCAAAATTCAACAACAATAGTGTTACATCATCATACTGGCAATTTCTACAACTGTTGTAGCGTTAACAACATCACAGTTCTACATTTGCATTGATTTGAGTCATGAAACACTTTACATGGCCTTGAGATGCACAATCACCATGGCAAATAGGGGAGACAACTTTGTCAAGACAATCAGCAGTCAATACACACAGTTAACAAACCAGCTACTATGGGACACACTGCTTATATTGTCTGATAACACATGCTGAATGTAATCACATTGATATTTACCTTGATTACAGCAGAATACTGACACAAGTTCAAATATTTCTGACTTTGACAAAGATTATTCACCAACTCTGGCCATGTCACAATCATATTAATCTGATAAAGTAATTATGACAGCTTCCCTTGCACTGAGTCAAAACGTACATTTCTAATCCATAATGAAATCACCTGCTTCTGTTATCCGCATTCATCCAACAGGTCTTTCATTTTACATCTTCAATAACAACAGAAAAACACGCTACCCATCAAACGTTTAGACATACTTAAACCATTCCCAATATTTAATGTGTATATATATGTGTAGATCGAAAAGGATTTCTTCACTACCTTAGGGGAACCAACTGCAAACCTTATGCAGATGAATTATATGAAGATCAAGCATCAAATTGCTGAATAGCATGTGCACATAATGTGCATATGAACAGCTGCGTTTGGTTAAAGTCTTGATACGAATTTGCCAATTTTGAACTATGACAAGGATCTTTTAAATGTTACATTTGTTTTACAACTACCTTTAAACAGTATGAGATACTTTACAAAATCTAGTTTAGAACAGTTGACTGAAGTAAGTGGTTACATGTACACTTGTGAGTATAAACCTTTGATGGGTAGTATATACATACAGTTTTGTGAGTTAAATAATTGACTGAAAAGATGTTTCATAGTTCCTTTTCAATAACCAATATTAACTAGTTATGGTTAATTGATGACAAATCCATAACAAGATTAATAAACAATGGACGGAGAGATGACTTCGGATACGAGCCTTTTTCACTGTAGACTGCATGTTGAAGAGCCCTGCTTCTCTCCAGAACGCTTGGCAGCACGGAGGCTGCTGCCGTTTGAACTGGCTGATGGAGAGGACGACACCTTGGCATCGCTGCCTGCAATTATGGCTTCCAGGTCTGCGATCTACAAACAAAGAAAGCCACCATGAATGATAGTAAAACTTTCATACAACTCTCTATTTAGTAACACTTGCCTGATATCTATTCCTAGTTTGAGACTGAAGAAAGTGAGCAAGTGAGTCAGTTTAGTTTTACACTCAGCAACTCTCCATCTAATTGGTGGTGGTCTGCAAATATTCATGTCTGGACCAGAAAATCCAGTGATCAACAGCACGAGCATTAATCTGCAAAATTAGCCACCAATGACATGAGTCAACCAAGTCAGCAAGACTGACCACCCGGTCCCGTTAGTCGCCTCTTACGACAAGCATAAGTCGCCTATTGTGGCAAGCATTGATTGCTTAAGACCTATTCTACCCCGCACCTTCACAGGTCAGACTGAAGAAAAGAGACTCTAGCCCCATGTGTGAGAACTGATGTCAGTACATTTGTGTTTATTAAGTTGTGGAGTAATAAATGTATCAAAGCCATGAGCTTTCTTTTTGAAATCTGTGAATCACACCATTTCTTTATGTCTATAACTACTGGCAAAGAAGGATAAGTTAAGCACCAATCTGACAACTGACCCTTATTTGCATGTGTGAGTGCCATTATGAGCGAAGAGGCGCCAAGTTATCCGTGATCAAGTGTAGTGCTAAAATGACCACCTGATAACCTTATGAGCAAGGCGTGTGCAGCTACACACAGAATCAATTTCATCATCAAACTGTCAAAATCAAAAACTGACCTTAATCGTGCCATCACCAGAATCTTTAGCTCCTTGTATCAAGCCTTGTAGCTGATTCTGAAAAGTAAAATTGTCATCAGAAACCTAGAGTAAATTTGAATACAAATCCATATCATTATTCCAACTTTGTCTGTAAATAATC
This sequence comes from Haliotis asinina, assembly GCF_037392515.1. Lineage (NCBI taxonomy): Eukaryota > Metazoa > Mollusca > Gastropoda > Lepetellida > Haliotidae > Haliotis > Haliotis asinina. The sequence goes on along the minus strand of NC_090290.1, from coordinate 45,267,559 downwards.
CTTGGCCAGAAAAACAATAGTTGTTAACAATTGCTGTTAATAGAAAACAACAACTGCATCCCCTCGAAAGGCCTGTGCATATGCCTCCCACACACATCGGAAATGTGGACAGAGGCTTTTGATAGTCGCAAGACTTTTAAAATACCATATATTCAATGACGAGAGCATAGTGACGAGTGACCTGTGTAAGATTACTGACTTTGTAGTGAAAAGAACGTAATATGAATGAATGTATGAATAAACTGACTAGGAATGTGTTGTACTGTATAGTGTATTTTACTGTTCTTTCAATGGGTTTTCATGAATAGCGAACTATGGATGTAATGAACTAATTTCAGTGGTCCCTTGTAGTTTGTTATAAAAGTATTTTACTGTAGTTTCTCCATGATCAACAGTTAGCTATGATAATTTCAGTGGTCCCTTGTAGTTTGTTATTAAAGTATTTTACTGTAGTTTCTCCATGATCAACAGTTAGCTATGATAATTTCAGTGGTCCCTTGTAGTTTGTTATTAAAGTATTTTACTGTAGTTTCTCCATGATCAACAGTTAGCTATGATAATTTCAGTGGTCCCTTGTAGTTTGTTATTAAAGTATTTTACTGTAGTTTCTCCATGATCAACAGTTAGCTATGATAATTTCTGTGGTCCCTTGTAGTTTGTTATTAAAGTATTTTACTGTAGTTTCTCCATGATATAACAGTTAGCTATGATAATTTCAGTGGTCCCTTGTAGTTTGTTATTAAAGTATTTTACTGTAGTTTCTCCATGATCAACAGTTAGCTATGATAACATCCAAGAAGCCAAGGTCCAGAACCACAAGCACACGTAACTAGTGCTGTTACGATGCATCAAACTATCAATGGATTGCAATTGCCAAGTCCCCCATAGCAATTAATTGATGGTAGAAATGAAAACCTAACAACGTACCAATAAGACGTGTGACTATTGATAGTTCAGTAACTGACTTCCGTTGATAAATACGCAACGTAAAATACAGGACGTTTGGATGCAGGCTAGAGCGTCATGGAGTTTGTTTACTTGATATGGGTTTCAAGTTTCTTGTCAGTTACTAAAAAAGACTGAAGCTGCTTCAACTTGTTTTTGCCACATGAGGACCATACATTCATTTGGGAATAATAACTTGAAATGAGACGTAAAGAGAAAATGACTACTGCAATAGTATTCCAATAGTTGGCCACAACAGACTATCACTATCGCAATAGCTGGTCTCAACAGACTATCACTATTGCAATAGTTGGTCTCAACAGACTATCACTATCGCAATAGTTGGTCTCAACAGACTATCACTATCGCAATAGTTGGTCTCAACAGACTATCACTATTGCAATAGTTGGTCTCAACAGACTATCACTATCGCAATAGTTGGCCACAACAGACTATCACTATCACAACAGTATGTTGCAACAGACTATTGCAATAGTTGCTTCCCCCTCAACAGTCACAACTGTTGATAATATTACAACTTGTGTACATTGTCAGCTTTATCATAGGCTCATGAATGTTGTAGTGATGTGGATCAGACCTAGGTCAGACAATCAGTTTCTGCAGCCTGCTGCATGGCACTTGAAACAAGGCTTTGGCCTTTTTCTGTTCAAGAAAATGAAATTGGATACTGGGGACACTGGGGACATACTCTGCCCACAAAGGAAGATATGGACAGAAAATGAGGACATAATCTATCCAAGTCCAAACAAGGGGACAGCAAGGTGTACTGCAAACGTTCTCTGCCCAAGAATCTCAAATTCATTCAAGTCAGATATCAAACCAACATTTTGAGATGAGACAGTGTTTCATCACGTAATTCATACTTTCTTCTATAAATCACCCCCCAAAAATTTAAAAACAGGACATGATGTCCTTGCACATACATACCAGTCTGATTTCTGCACGTTCCGCGATCTTCTTGTATGTGTTGATCTCATGTGCTGCCTTGTACTTGGCTTCCTCCTGAAAGTGACAAAGTGAGACAGCTGGGATTTACGCTACTTTTTGCAATATCACAGCAATACAACAGCATGGACTCCAGAAATTGGCTTCGCACATTGTACCCATGTGGGGAATTGAACCCGGATCTTCAGCATGATGAGCAAACACAACAAGCACTTGGCTACCCTACCAACCGGGGCTGACGATGGTGATCATCCATTTTGTTCTCTGGGGGAAGGTGTGTCAATTTTGCACACATGTAGTAGAGGGGTTGGGGGTAGGGGGTGGTGCCATTCACATTCTACATGCTTCTTCATGGGGTCATGTCATCCAAGGGGTGGAGTTGTTCACGCAAGCAGGGTTTATTTGTTATTATCTATTCTGGAGGGAGAAAGTATATTTTTCTGAAATTTTAAAAATATTCAGGCTATATCACGGAAAGGGACTGCAAAAGTGGGCTTCACACATAGCACCCATGCAAAGGATCGAACCCATGGATTTGATGGTGACAGATCATGGTATTACATATCTACTTTGGAAGATTTTCTTATCTTTATCATGTTCAGGCTCTCAAGAACAACATTCATTAACTATCACTGCAGTATCTTCAACATTGTTCACTTTCATAATTTAGCGCCACTGTAAATCAAACGATCAAGTGATTGACATCATCATTCACAATCTATGCAACTGGGATATGTTGACATGTGTCAACAATGTTGTTGCCTCTTTCATAAAGCACAACCTGTGAATGTCCAGGGTAGAATAGGCCATGTATTAAACCACTATGACTATGCCTGTCATAAGAGGCAACTAACAGGATCCGGTGGTCAGGTTTGCTGACTTGGTTGGCACAATGTCAAGTCATTGGTTCCCAACTGAGAAGATCGATGTTCATGGTGTTGATCGCTAGACTGTCTGGCCCAGACTCAATTATTTACAGCCCGCCACCATATAGCTGGAATATTGCTGAGTGTGGTGTAAAACTAAACTCACTCACTCACTCACTCACTCACTCACTCACTCACTCACTCAACAAGCATGAGATGCTGAAGACCAATTCTGACTTGGATCTTCACTGGGTGACAATATGTATCAAGATGAAGTGCAGGTGGAAAGACCAGTTAAATAGCGGTAATGTCTGTAATACTGAACTATGAGTTGTGCTTCTTACTGCACCAAGGAAAAAAACAGATTGAGTCAAAATAGCTCAGCCCCTCATGCTTTAAGTCCATATGCTGCAGCCAGTATTTAATGCCCAGGAAGTTAGCAACAGTGCCAAACACAAACGGTCTATCTAAGTACTTTAACTGTGTTAATAATGAGATCAACAAAATAAAGCTTTCATTATTAATCCAAATAATGTTAAAAGCATTGGAAAATGTGAGAAACCTTCACATTAAGTAAAGGAAAAACAATAAACTGTTAGTAGCATTGCTGGCCAAATGAAACAAACCACTAAATATATCCCAAATTAAGGTTTGCCTAAGACATAAAATTGTGAATGAAGCATTAGAGTGGGTGCGTATGGTTTTACTCCGCTTTTAGCCATATTCAACAATATCATGGCAGGGGATACCAGAAATGGGCTTCACACATTGTACCCATGTGAGGAATCAAACCTGGGTCGTTGGCGTGACGAGCGAACGCCTTAACCACTAGGCTACCCCACCACCTTTTGAAGTATTAGAAAGAAGACCTGGCCCAATATTAGACATAAAAAGCAACAAAAATTTAGTTTCGTCCAACCCATGCATACTTACTTCTTGTTTCTGCAGGTTAGTGGAGGAAAGTTACAAGATCAGACATTGCAAAGCTCACATATTTCATAGCATAATAATAATGAAGCGATTGATAAAGCTATGAACTCCATCCCACCCCACGGACATGGTCTAAGCACATACAACATGGACATTATCACCCTGGATAAACCAAGCTACCAGTGAGGAGCTAGAGGCTTAGTCACTTGACATACAACTGAGTACGGTTATGAGAAAGCTCTCAGCAACATTCCAGCAACATTCAAGCAACATCACAGCAGAGGACACGAGAACAAGATTCAGTTATTTTTCTCACTTCCTGCACAGGTGCAACCGGGTAAATTAATCAGGATGACCATTAGAATATTGACTGTACCTATGGAATCAAATCTGAGTTAAATGCTTTGACCACACAGCTAATCCACTGACAGATTAGAGAACATCATCACTCTATGGAAACTAACAAACTTGAGTTACTGACTGGTACATATGTCTTGTGTAATTCTTTGTCTGATGGTTCAAATATGTCACGCTTTGATTTAATGTTAGCCAGTTTGGGGACTGGGTCAATCATGACAGAGAGTGAGCATACGCATACTTCATAAATATAAGGGGCTATGAAAAATTTACTCTTTTATTATTATTTTTTTTCCTGAAATGTTTGGGACAATTTGTTGGGACTGGGGAGGATGGGCAATGTTTGCCCTGATACAGAAAATCTGCGTATTTGACGCACAAATTATCTCAAATACGCAGTGAATATAAAAGCTTACATCATTGTTGAAGCAATGCTACTGGGCCCTAAGTTCAGAAAATCTAAACTTGTTATTTGTTTTTGTTTACAAACCACTTAGTTTGTTGTTTGCCTGACCTGCTTTACCTTGGTTTTTATCGCTATTAAACAATCACAGTAGATGTCTTGATGACAGTTGCATACTGAAGTTGTCTCCCAAAAACATGTCCATGACTCCCTCTCATGACACCGGGGAGTCCTGATTACTCCTAAATTTTCATGTCTAAGGCAAACACTGAATAGTTAGACATATTTGGGCTGAGGTCACGAAGATATGGCACCGGCAAATTCCACTCAGCATCAAACAGACAAAATATTGCTCTCCATCCTGAATCTTTTTACAAGTTTGATTATTGTGATTATTCTTTAAGCAGTGTCAGCAATATTGCGGTAGTAACCAGAATTTCAATGCATGTAGATGTTATTACACATTCACACAACTGTAATACGCTTAGTATCAGCCCAAAATTATACATTCAATATGGCAGCTAAGGCAGCCATGTTAAATTTGTCAACAGCAATTTATTGCTGTAGACAGAATAACCTTTTATTTGTTAGTCATAGCATTAAAAGCATGTATGATAACTAGTATATTATAAAAAATAACACATTTGGGTTGCATTACTCTGTTAATTAAAGGATAACAATGACTCACTAACTAACTGACACGTATACTCACCTCTTTGATCTTGTCTTCTTTGTCGATCTGAAACATTCACAGCAAGTGATTAGAGACAAATCAATTTCATATTCATGAGGTGTTTGGTCTTTATACACAAGATTAGCATCAAAATAGTATCTGCTTTAACAGCTAGATCTTGTTGAAAAGTTATCTGGTCCCCATACAAAATTCCAGCCCACCTCTGACCCTGAAGAATATCAAGTGGTCATTCCCTTGTTCACCGTCTGACAGTACAGATCCTTAATCCCATCAATATCCATTACCACTGATATAAAATTATTTATTTCAGTGATCTGTGAAAGTATCACATTTGTGGTTAAAAGCTCAATGTGACGCTTTTTCAAAAGTATTTTAGTCTATGATATATATGTATATATATTGGGGCATATGCACTCCGTGTAGCTTCCTATTAAAACAATAAAAGACGTATTATCTCATTCTTTCCTGAAATCAATAACTGAAACTTTGAGACGAGCAGTTTCCAAACAGACAACGCTTGCTATATACTGACTGTAAATGATTGCTCCGTACAGAACACTCTAAGGGACATAGTTTTGAGGGGTTCGCATGAAATAAAGTTCAGTCAGCAGACAGTATGAGAGTCAATTTAATGCAACATTGCAACATTTTAGTTTCATATTGACACTTTTTAATTTCATACATAATTTTAATACATAATTTTGTTCAGAATAAATTACATGTTAGCTTATAAAATATTGATTTTTAGAAAATTGTGGCATGATAGTGTGCTTTTGATTCAAAGATCTGAAAGTACAACACATGACAGGCATGTGACAATCAACTCACAGTGACAGTATTGGCAGCAGTTGCCCCCACTCCAAGAGTGGTCTTCTCACGGGACATGAGAGCCTTCGTGGTGTTCTGGGCTGGGGGTGGGGCAGGGGTGGGGTCACCCTTAGACGTCTTCTCAGACGTCTTCGCTGCCTTGGCATCATCAGCCACCACTTCCGACTTGTCTGGCTTCTGCTGTCCCCAGACCTCGATCACCAGCGACCTTGTGAGCAGGTAGTCCAACAACTAGAAGAGTCCATGACACTATTGGAGTTACCATGGTAACATAATAATACAAAAGAGTACATTTTGCACTTATATAGCACTGACTTCCACCACTCAAAGGCAATGCTCAAAGTGCTCACAAGCAAAATATGTACTGTATATTACGGTAGATATGCTGAATTTCGAAGACCAAAAATAGCAATGTAGTTCACATAGAGAAACATAATAAATACTGACATTTATCATCTCAATCAAGTCATATTGACCGCCTCTGGTCATTTAGAGTCAGCAAAAATTATGTGCTCATAGACTGTTGAATAATATTGCAGGGCTAGCACCACAATCTCTGCATTAATCAGAATGGCACAGAGCAGACACCACTATAACTTTACGAACAATAGATCTAGGCCCAATTGTTCAAAACTAAATTATATATTAAGCAGTCAACAAATACATTTAACTGACTGTTAACTAATAACAGAGGCTTATCTTGTTGTTCAAAATTCCATTAACTTTTATCAGGTTGTTAACGTCACATAAAGTTAAGGACCGGCACTAACCTGTTGACAGTGTGGTTAACTTGCAAAAATGGTGTCCATGGCTAATGCTGTTACGAGTGAATCGACTGTTAGACATACAGTACTGAACAACCACCGTCTGAATGTGTTATTTAACCCCTTTTCAGGCAAGTCTTGTTTTAAATGTAAAACAGAAAACAGAACAGTCTACGTACCTGTTGGGTGACAGGTTTGAACGTGAAGCGCTTCTCATGGTTGAAGTCTGGGTTGCTGGTACCGGAGATTGTCTCTGTCTCCACCCAGTTCTCGTCCAGGTAAAACTTGTATCTGCAGTACGACTAAACAAACCACACGATGTCAGTAACACACATGCTTGTTGTAACAGGCAACTAATGGGATCAGGTGGTCGGGCCTGCTGACTTTCATAACGAATGTTCATATCCCTAATCCAATGAAATCCGGTTTAGAATTGGTCTTCAGCAACCAACATTTGTCGTAACTGACGTGATTAGGTGGTCGGTCAGACTGACTTGGTGGACACATGACATTGTATCCCAGTTGCCTGTGTGCTCATTCTGTTGATCACTGGATTGTTTGGTTCAACAATGAGAACTGATCTGCACACTTGGGATATATGTCACCACCTGAACACCATTAGTCAACTCTTACGACAAGTATGGGTTGCTGTTGATCAATTCTAATCCAGATTTGCATGGTTACACAATATTTCAACAGATAAGAATAGTGTCGATTTCTCAAAACCTAATGGTGTTCTTCTGCAAATAGATTACCACCAATCAGACTGCATTCATTCCTATACTTCTCAGATTCTGCGATATGTCTCACTTACTTTGATGAAACGGTTTGCGATGCCACGTCCAGATATGATCTTCAGCTTGAAGTGTAGGGCTCTGGATAGCTGAAACGCAAAAGCTGGGTTTGAATATACTGGTGACACAAGCATCAAATGCTGTATATTTCATATCATATGATTTCCTCACCAGACTAATAATGGATGCTTTTATTAACAGTGCGCTCTCTTAGTCATGTTAGGTCACAAAATACCTTGAATAATGTACAGAGCAAATAATATTGGTTCTACTGCTGTTCTGCTGTTTCAGAAAGTCATTCAAATATGGCTGCCAGTTGGCCATATTGAATTTCCAATTTCCGTACCTGCTTTAAGACAACATTTATCTATGCTTTGAAAGGATACTTACCAGGTCACCCGGGTCCTCAATGAATTCATCACAACACTCTGTCCAGTCATCAGAACACGGCAGAATCTCAACATTTAGGTGAGCTACAGCAGAGATCGGATACAATAAATAGTGAATGAGTGAGTTTAGTTTAACACCACACTCAGCAATATTCCAGCTATATGGTGGCGGTCTGTAAATAATCGAATCTGGACCAGACAATCCAGTGATGATGAACATGCGCATCGATCTGCGCAACTGGGAACCGATGACATGTGTCAACCGAGTCAGTGAAGCTGACCACCTGATCCCGTTAGTCGCCTCTTACAAGCATAGTCGCCTTTTATGGCAAGCACGGGTTGCTGAAGGCCTATTCTATCCCGGGACATTCATAAACGTTCAGTTTACTCAATCAATGCACAAATTTATGTTGCTTCAAAATTATGTTCACGAAACTGTTGTTTCAGTAATCCATCCATAAACATTTTGCCAATCATTGCTGGCTTGAAATAAGTTCATTTCTTTTTTACTTTATTTGGCAATTTTGCTCATAACAAACTTCTGACACATATCAGTAATCAATTGTTATTTACAACAAACTATTATCAGTCTCAATGACCTATATTGGTACCCAGCTCTACTGAATGGCCAAATAATCATCTTGTCGGGTGAGCTACAGCAGAGATTTCACACAATATACTCCTGATGGCCATAATACATCATCTTGTCAGATGAGCTACAGCAGAGATTGGATACTCCTGATGTCAAAATCAAACCGGACCATATGTCCATTACACATCATCTTGTCAGTTGAGCTATGGCAGAGGCTCCCTACCTTGTTCGACACCCTTGAAGTCAGTGACAGCAAGGTTCTCCTGCAACTCTATCATGTAGGCCAAAGACTGTAGGTACACATGCACTGTACCGATCTGAACTGGAGTAGTGGAAGGTTCCCAAAAAGGATCTTTCTCCTGCAACAAAAGCAACCTTGTCAAAATATCTGCTATGAGGCAGGTGGTCAAAATAGAAACAGTATTAAATATAGAAAACACAATTTTGCCATAATACCAAGTCTTGCACCTATATTAACAGCAGCAAATCACCATGGCCAATTGGCATCCAGTCAAAAGCATATGTAACAGTGACTTCAATAAATCATCGCAAAACTCAACAATAAATAGATATCAAGATTTCAACTGACAGCAAGACAAAACTTACAGGCTGAGTATCATGGTCAAAGGACAATTCCAATATGGATACCATTGCAGCCACATTTTAATTCTGATCCTAATTGTGTCAGCAATTTCCACAGAGACATTACACTCTATCTTAGAGTTAAGAATAGTGAGTTTAGCCTTACTCCGCGATATTCCAGCGATATCATGGTGGGGGACACCAAAAATGGGCTTCACACTGGTACCCATGACAGGAATCAGACCTGGATCTTCATCATGATGAGAAAACGCCCTAACCACTACAATGTCACTAAACTTTTAAAAGTTTCAAGAACAAGTCAGAGACACCAATACCAAGAAACACAGCAGTCTCCAAACGAGGTTCATATACATATGCTCGCCAACCTTGATAATACATCAATCTAATATGTTCCTGTTCAGTGCACTCTCTTAGTCACGTTAGGTAATTTTGCTCTGAAATTATGTTGGAGCCTTGATAGCAGGTGTCTACGAGACAGGATTCTCATGGCTTCACTAAATATTGTGAAACGAGGACAGAGATACCAGGGTTAACATCTCAGGAATGAGAACGTGCCCCAGGAACGATTCAGGTTGGCACCAGTATCAGGGATATTGCTCAATGACATGGATGTAGACACCACACCATTGTCAGGCTTCATAGAAGACATTAGCAGACTCGTGGCACCCCCGACCTTGGGATGCCCCATCGGGATGCCCCGTCGTGATGCCCCATCAGGATCGCCAGACTGTCCATCTCCGTGATTGCATGCTGCCGACTGCCAAAATGCTGCACTAGTTCAAGGTTGATATAATGTTATCAGCACCTACACTGCGAGATGCTGTCTGCACACAACAGGGCTCCATGCTTGATGTCATTATTGTGTACCAAGACTGACTGACAGACACCAACAGACACCATAAGGAGTGGGCTAACAGGCATGATCAGACAGGATACAGCAATGATGTGGTAGTCACTGACTAGAGTCACCTAATTAAAGCTATCAGCCGATTATGTGTTTGGCATCACGATGGTGAACATTATGCTGATAAACGTGTGGTTCAGTCAGACTGTTGGTGTCATGGTGTGGGTAGAATAAGTTACAATCAGAGGACTGTCCTTCATATCTGTCAAGGGAGAGTTAATGCCTTTTACATCCATGAACTTGAGGCCACACTACTGCAGGATTAGAATGCCATCCCCTAGAATGCTATTCTGATGCTTACCAACTCAATGAGATGTTGCACTGCAGGTGTCAATGCAAATGGCGGTCACACACAATACTGACTTACAATCTGGCCCCACATGTTCTTCATAATTTCTGACTGTGAAACAATCAAATGATTTAGCATCTTTTCTGTGTAGTTTTTGTCAGTAGTCCATCTGTTATTATCCACTAAGAAATACAAATTGCTCATAAATACATTTAGTAATTTCAGCTTTTGTAAGTGGTATGTTTTCAATGCTGGTGAGTATATATCATGATTGAAAGGATATTTGGGGACGGTGAAAATGGAAAAAGGTCATGGTGATTTAGAAATATGGGGTGGGTCATCTTTTCCAGCTACATTGGTGCATCATCCAAAGAGACTTATTATCACTTGTTATTGAGAATACTGCATATTCAAGGGGAGATAATCACCCTCTCCACATCCCAGTCCTTGCAGCCCTCCATAAAATTCTGGTACATCTCCTGCATCAGGAACTTGCGGTTGATGAAGTGGTTGCGGTCGAACATCCACTCATTGCCATTCACCAAGTTCCTCATCTTCACATTCACCTGACAAGAAAAATCAGAGAAAAATTCAGGACTGAAAACACTGTTGGAAAACACAGGACATTTGTTCCGTTTATTTTTTGTCAAACACTACCCTTCTAAACAACTTACAAGCTTCTGTCATACAGCTGACTGCAAACAGTTCAATAAAATAAATCAAACATTTATTTTCCAAATATCCATACAGCACAACAAAAATACTTAGACCTAAAGGAGTTAAAATTACCTCTGTCCGGCCATGTTGCAGACCTCTGGCTTGAGGCGAGACTAGTGCAATTTCAAACTTGACCTTTTTGTCTAGTTCTTCAGACATTGCATTTGCCTCATTCACCATCGGAAGCAACTGTATCAGGTCCTCCTGCAGCAGCAAGTCCTCTGCAAATATAACAACAGTCTTAGGAAAATATGATCAGACATGTGAACACAACTATTTTAGGAAAATATCATCTGATATGTCAATAAAGCAACAATCTCAAGGAAATATATCTGTTAATAAAGCTACAGTCCCAGGGAAATATCATTTGATATGTCAATGAAGCAACAGTCTTAGGAAATATCATCTGATATGTGAATACAAGAAGTCATCAGTTTAAACCATCTGATCTGTAAATATAAGCAGATGAGGCATAGGAGACTCATATACATGTCAGCAATGCAGATCTGTCTGCCTTCAGATCCAAACACTTGGTCGGGACCAAATCTACACTTGAATCACCACAAAAACATGACAGCATGAAAACATTGAATTTGCCTCAGACCATCCCAGGCTGATCAAACACACACTCCCTGGAGGAGCCACCACCAACAAACAGCTAGTTTGTCATACAGACCCTGAAGAGAACATCTCCAAGAAAGCCCACATAAGTCTATAAAATATGGCAAGCCTCGATATTTTGTTAGTCTAACCTACTGCCCACCTTTAGACTTGCCATCCCCGCCACTTGTGTCTTTGAAGAGACCTGTATGTTTCATAATCTCCTCCTGTGCAGAGTCATAGGTCGGACTCACAACCTGGATCCCCTGCTCCTTCTGCTTGGACTCATCGTGAGGGTGGTGGAATGCATACAAGTGGTTCGATCCAAACAGAACTCTGGGGAGGAAAATAATGAAAATAACCAAGATATTCCCCAAAAGGGTACAAAACTCATTCACTCACACACCTCAGACCCAGTTTTGATTCCCCACATGGGTACAATACTTACTCACTCACTCACTCACACATCCAAGAACCGGGTTCAATTCCCCACATGGCTACAATGTAAAGCCAATTTCTAGAAACCCTCTGGTGACATTACTGGCATATTGGTAAGAGGGATGTCAAGCTGTTATCACTCACTCACTCACTCACTCACTCACTCACTCACTCACTCACTCACTCACTTACTCATCTAATTTGACTTAAGGACAGTGCCATCTGTCTAAAAACCTAGTTGCACCAGACAAATTCCAGATGCACTGCTATTATTGCAATGAAAGAAATATGCTCAAGAATGATTTAGATGTTGTATTCAGAAGTTTACCCTCTCAAACATTGACATGCAATATGGTGCAAGACTGATAACTATGTACCACTTCATAATATTGAGTTGCACCAGTGCAAGCAACAAAGCACAAAATCAAACCTTGAATAGATTCTTGCATCCACAATGTTCAAAAATGGTGTTTCTATCACTTCAAAAATACATTAAAATTTCCCTGATTTCAGTTTATTTGAAACAAGGCTTTTTATAAAAAGTAGTGTTTGACTCACCTGTCATGATGGTGTAAGACCCGGCTGTCTTTGATGCTCTCGCCGTTGATGAGGATGCGCGATCCTGATGTTGGAGTCAGCGTCACAATGTTGTTCTTGTTCTCCATGACTGCATGCTCTTTCTGTATGCTGCAAAGAGGTCAGAACGTAACACTGGACCCTATTATACTTAGTCTTTTCAAAGAAGCTACTAAACTGGTGGACAGGCTTATGAGACTGCACGTCATCATGACCTGATCGTCTAGATTGCTGCTTTCACTCACAGGTCTGCCTTGTCCAGAATGTTTACATACTGCATATTCAAACCTCACTCACTCACACACTCTTGATCCGGGTTCAATTCCCCACATTGGTACAATACTCATTCACCCACTCACACACCCTAGACCTGGGTTTGATTCCTCAGATGGGTACAGTACTCACTTACACATCCTTAACCTGGGTTCAATCCCAACATTGGTATAATACTCAGTCACCCACTCACCCACCCTTAACCCTCATTCAATTCCCCATGTGAGCACAATATTCACTCACTCACACACCCTAGCCCTGAGTTCAATTCCCCAAATGGGTACAAAACTCATTCACTCACACACCCCAGACCCAGGTTTGATTCCCCATATGGGTACAATACTTACTCACTCTCTCACTCACACATCCTAGAACCGGGTTCAGTTCCCCACTTGGGTACAATGTAAAGGCCATTTCTGGTGACATACTGGCACATTGGATGTCAAGCTATTATCACTCACTCACTTACATAATTTGACTTAAGGACAGTGCCATCTGTCTGGCTAAATTAATTCCCAGCTTACCTCAAACCATTCAGTTGAATATCAGGTGGAGGGGAAGCGTTCTTGGTGCCAATAGTGGATTTCCCTGAAGAGAGAACATATCACATGCTAACACAAACACACTGTTTAATAAGTTATTGATAATATGAAATAGAGAATAGATTGTAAACCTTTATGTCTTATGGCTTTCTGTGTTGGTGCCTTCAACTACAAAGAGGGATACATCTTGTGTGGAAAATCACTTTTACATTAACCTTTAACACAGAGACATAAAACGAAATCATCTGTCATCTTGAAAGTTACGCTGTATCTTCCCAAAAGACTTTAACATGAGTATAAATTGTTCATCTATAGGAAAACATCTGTATATTAGTGCAAAAATTTAAAAACATGGTGCAAATTTACATATTTCTCACAATAACTAACAAGAACAGCATTCCATTGATGACATCATACAGTTCGGTGACGTCATACCGAGTTACAAATACAATGCAGTGACATCAAAATGCCATGAAGATTATTGTGCTCTCTTCACTCTCTCCTTAATTCTTGTCACATGCATGATGTGATTTTAACATATTTTATCTGCGATTCAAGCAGGGCTGGGACAGATAACCCAAATACCCATGACGGGTGGGTAAACATTTGGACCCCGATACCCGTCTCAATACGTGGACCCATTATGAACATGTGACTGAAAGATCAAACAATGTAAAATGATATTCTGACATGATTAAAAGGTTGTATTCTTTGAAGATACAGACATAATTACAGTCATGTCTCCTGAATATAATACAATTACATGATATTGAAAACTCAATATATTTTAGCCTCCCTGTTGAAGAATATATTGCCATGTATTAGAAGTTTGGTGTTCACCCCACGCCCAGCCCTAGATTCACAGGGTGGGGCATCAAAGTCAGCAGTCTAACCTACCTAACCACCAAGGCACTGTGCATTCAAGACTTGTTGTAAAATTGTACAGAATTCAATCTTTGTATGACGTGTTATGACATGCATGTTTATGTGATGCTATGAATTTTGGACAGAGATTGTTGATAGACTGACTTAATCAGGGTTTGTACACATTATCATCCATCACATTAAGCCTATTTCGAGACTCAAAATTTAAGGAACTACGGAATTAAATATAACACATAAGTAGTTGAAAAGACACAAGGTTGGTCAAATGTGGGACCGACCATTAGAGGGAAATAACTATTGGCTACATCAGAGGACTTTGGCTTCACGATGGAGATTAATTAACATCAACCATCATTGCAAGGTATTTTGTTACATACTAGTTTCCTGTAAAATCATAGCATGTCAAGATTTACTAAATACAGGGTCTTTTCCAGGCTAAAATGAATTTAGGGCATTTTCTGGGTAAAATGTCCTAATTTCAGGTTTTCCCATGAGAACCCTGTTAATGCCGCTTGGAACAAGGCTCCATACATGAAAGTTCAGAGCACAGTGAAGACAAACCTACACCAGCAGGCATACATAATGTTCAAGGGAAAATACATATAGATATCCTGACTCATTATGTCAAGCCCTCCCAACCTCCCCCATCAGATGGCACTTTGGATTTCCCTGCAGATCCAAGTATTACGCAGACAGTGATTTGCATGGTTGGTCATGTGACTGATAATGGCGGGAAAATATGCAAGGGAGGCAACTTGTGCTTTTACATCCACTTCAAGGGAAATACAAGGGATTGAGGTGTCCCACTATCATTTGCATATAAGGAGACAAGCATAATGAAGCTAAGTCAGGATAAGGAAAAATGATACTATTTATCTACCACTATGATGAAGATTATGCTGGTTTGTGGAAGTGTGTTTCCTCCATGACATTTACCCTCTTTGACAAAGTGTATGACCATTGCGGTGAGGGCGGGGTCCTCGTTCAGGTTCCAGAAGTGGCACTCTGTCTTCCGTCTCATCTGTTTCTGGTTCTCCTCCTCTGCTTGGCCCTGTGGACAAAACAAAATGAGTACATGTTTATTTGTTTGAGGTTTGTTGTATAACGCTGCATCGAACTATGAACAAGAAAGCAAGCCTGACTACCTGATCCCACAGAATAGGACTTCAGCAACCCATGCTTGCCACAAAAGGCGACTATGCTTGTCATAAGACGTGACTAATGGCTAATGGGATCAGGCAGTCAGACTTGTTGACTTGGTCAACACATGTCATCGGTTCCCAATTACGCAGATCGATGCCCATACTAATGATCACTGGATGGTCTGGTCCAGACTCACTTACGTACAGACCACCGCCATATAGATTGAATACTGCTGAGAGCTGTGTAAAATTTATCTCCCTCACTCACTCATAAGTAACCCGTTACAACAAGCATAGGTTGCTGAGGCAAGCGAGGTAGCTAGTCAGTGGATGCTGGAGGGAGTCAGGGCACCAGGTTGAGCGTGTGAGTGATGGAGCAGGATGGGTGGCTATAAATCTCATCCATGATGATCCAGAACCACAACAGTTACAATCAAGTGGAGTGAGTTTGGTTTTACACCGCTTTTAGCATTATTCCAGCAATATCACAGTGAAGGACACCAGAATAGGCTTCACAGACTGTGCCCATGTGGGGTATCGAACCTGGGTCTTCAGTGTGAGGAGCAAACACATTAACCACTTGGCTATCCGACCGACCTACAATCACTGGACAGGTACTACATCTGGATATTGTGTCAGCTATCAACTGACCATGTTAATGCTTGTCTTACCTTGCTAGCCTGTTTAGCTTCCTCCAGTTTCTGAGCCCATGTCATCTTGCTCTCCTTCATCTGCTCCTCAAGCTCCCTCCTCAGACGCTCCATCTCTGTAACCATGACAACACAAAAGAGTTAAGTCTACTTATAAAAAATGTCAGTCCTATCGTGACAGTCACTTCCTCCTGGATAGTGTAAAATGGCATTGGTAAATCCATTTTAAAACTTATAACAATTTTATAGGCTAGAAGAACATTTTAATTTTTCAAAAAGAAATATTCTGGATGAACATGTTTCTAAATGTCCATATGTAGTAACAGTGTGAGGGTACCTTGTAGTAAAAGCATTGGTTATTCATACTGAAAATACAAGTTCAAGTCCCCAAATAGATGAAAGGTGTGACCTCTGTGATATATTGCAGGAATATAGCTACAAGTGGATCAAAGCCACTCACTTACTCATTCAGTTTGGAAAAGGCACGTGTGTGTGTGTGTGTGTGTGTGTGTGTGTGTGTGTGTGTGTGTGTGTGTGTAGATCATTAAGTCCAAAGGTTAATAGGAAATGACCCTTAGGAAATTCAGGGAAATGTTTTCTCTGGACCCACAACAGCAGTCATATCTCCACCTCTCACTTTGATGTCACTGGTAACCCTCATGAAACACACGACACACAGGTACAGTGTGAATATACCATGAATCATGATCAGGGCAAATCTAGGATTCAAAAACAAGGTAACATGCTTCTGGATTCCCTAAGGGAGGCAACTCTGTGGAGCAAGTTTAAGTCAACAGATCTATTAGACATCCCCACACTTAAGATTGAGGTAATAAAGGTAATGTAGCTATACAACCATCTTGACCCACAAAGGTAATACACTGGGACAACCATCTTGACCCACAACAGTAATACATTGGGACAACCATCTTGACCCACAAAGGCAATGCAATGGGACAACCATCTTGACCCACAAAGAAATCGCTGTGCAACAATCATCTTGACCCACAAAGGTAATGCAATAGTACAACCATCTTGATCCATAAAGATAATACCATGCTACAACCATCTTGACCCACAAAGGTAATGGAGGTCTACAACCATCTTGACCCACAAAGGTAATGGAGGTCTACAACCATCTTGACCCACAAAGGTAATGGAGGTCTACAACCATCTTGACCCACAAAGGTAATGGAGGTCTACAACCATCTTGACCCACAAAGGTAAAGGAGTGCTACAACCATCTTGACCCACAAAGGTAAAGGAGGGCTACAACCATCTTCAGGGACCCCTAAGTAACTGAAGGAATTACGACAAATTTGAAGGAATTGCATCTCAAATGTAAACAAACGCAGCCCACTCGCGAAACAATTGCAGTGATATTGGTAGTTTAGCGGTAATAACAGAAACACAATGCCCCTATCGGAAACAATGTTGGTAATACTTGAAAGAAGATCGGCCATCTTCGGAGATTTCTCAGCTCAGTTCCGTGATTTGTCAGTCGCGTCCTGGAACTCACACATCAAAACATGGCGTCACTGGAAGGAGCACCTGTCTTGGTGAGTTTTGTTTTTAGTTTCTACTGTTTTCATTTTCATAATTATCCATCATTGACCACTAATGTTGGATATGTCTAGGTGTGAGGTGTTATCGGGGCTATAAATTATTTTTTTAGGAAAAGATCGTCACTGCAAAAGAGCGTCACAACTCATGCTCCTGGATGCTTCTGATGTTCAGACGTAAACACCTTCAGGTGGCATGGCGGTTATTACCGCTAAACTACCGATATCACTGCAATTGTTTCACGGATGGACTGCATTTGTTTACATTTGAGATGCAATTCCTTCAAATTTGCCGTAATTCCTTCCATTACTTAGAGGGGCCTGATCTTGACCCACAAAGGTAACGCTGCACTACAACCATTTTGACAGCTAGAGATTTACACAGACGTACAATATTCGCAGCACAACAAACCTACGCCAGCAGGTATACATAATAGGTCATGGCAAACTGAATTATATCTTCATGACGTGTAACGCCATACCTTCCTCTCTGTTGAAGGTGGACGCGTCAGTACCCACAACACTAGCTCCACCACCTCCCTTCAGCATCTCCATGAGACGAGCATTCTCCTCCCGTAGTTCCCTGATCAGCTTGTCTGTAGGACTCTCATTCACCACAGCCTGGGTCTTGATGGCTTTAGCTCGGTCAGCTGACAGAAAACAAAAACGTTGCTTCAGTTAACTTTAAAGCTTTCGTGATATTGAGAGGTTTAGTAGGGCTGCAACAATTCAGTTCAATTCATAAAGAAAACTGAATCTGATGCCTCAATTTCACTTTTCGATAACTACTGCAACTATTTCAATTCAATATCTGAATACTTCTTTCAATTATATCCACACAGCAAGCATGTAATTTTGACTCCAACTCCAGTGCTGACACAAAGCAAAATGTGATTGGTTGAAGCTGAGATAATTAGCCTGTGAGAATTGTTGTTAGTAGACTTCCACTCCACTCTGAGATTTAAATGAAAACTGACGTTTATCCTTGTATTAAAAATTGATTTGAAAATGATCAAATAAAAGTTCCAATATCGAAAATTAAATCAAATTGAGGAGTGGGTGAATCGATGCAGCCCTACAGACTAGGAACTCATCAATTCAAATAAGAGATGAAACATTTTTTCATTTTCCGATTTCTATTCATAGATATACAATCTGGTCATTCTCTCAAGAAAACATGTTGACAGTGAGAAGGACATATTAATCAGATTTTGTCTTTCACTACCTTTAGTGTTTTGTACTATTATTATCTGGATTGTCATTGGCTCCAATCCAAACTTTACCAGACATTGAGATAAAAGGCAACTGGTCTTACCAAATCTTAAAGTTGAAAGTGTTTCTTCATAGTTGATATCAGCAGGACTCAAGGCAGCAATCTACAGGAGAAACACTCAATGTGTTATTTAGTATAGTACTACAGACAAGTGTTCTGACTGCCTGTCTGTGTATCTGTCAAGATGTCTGTTTGTACGTCCGTCCATCTGCCCTCCCACCATTCCATCCATTCATCTCTCTGTGTACTTGCCTCTCCAATACACAGATTTCAAATACACCAAAGTTTGACATAAACACCCCACTCTGATATAGTATACAGGACGTGGCACTAATCAAAACAGCAGCCTTCCTTTCTGTGGGCCAACATCCAAGAGACGCAGTCTCCATGTGCAGTAATTGTACGCTTACCATGATGGTTTTGCTGTTGCCGCCCAGGGCATTCTGAAGCAGTTTCGTCAGAACTGAGTCTCGGAATGGAACTACAAAGAGAGTTACATTCGTTCACTAGAATTGCCTTGCCCAAAATTAAAACTTTACTGTTCATCTGATTTAGCTAACATCTCAGTAAAGTTCCGTGTAAGTGGATATAGGGAAACAACTACCAATCAATCAGCATTTGAACATGATTTTGTACATTTTCAATTTCAGTTTGCAATTATTTACTTCACAATCGGAAATTCTGTGCATGACGTTTCACGAAACCAACTAATATATTCCCTACTGACAAGAGCCCCCAAATTTTGCAACCTTTAAAACAACCATCATTAATGGTTATCAAAATGACCATCATTAAATATCATCATAACGACCTTCATCAATTATCATCATAATGACCATCACTAATTATTATCAAACCTGTTGTCTCTACATAGATGCTAAGCCACCCTGTGCCCTATTGTCAAGAAAGAGTCAAGGCCAACACTGACCCATGGAATACAATGCCACAGACTGACCTACAGTTTTCTTCTTGCCCATAGACAGATCAGCTAGTGCCTTGATGCAGTTGCCGAGTGTACTGAGTGACTGATTGATGGCTGACCCCTCCTTCAACCGATCACCTGTGGCTCCAGTGCTCTCTGCCCTCTCACTGTAGGATTAGGTACAAAATTATATACAGGTGGTTGCTACTTACTATAGGATTAAGCACAACACAAGAAATGTGAGTGCTTGCTACTTACTGTAGGGTTCAGCACAATACAACAAACACAAGTGCTCTCCATGTGCTTACTATAGGATTAAGCACACAATAATAGAAGCACAAGAGCTCTCCACATCCTTACTATAGGATTAAGCACAACACAAGAAATGTGAGTGCTTGCTAAATACCAGAAACACAAATGCTCTCCACATGTTAACTGCAGTAGATGAAACAGTGCTGCCTCCTACTTGCTCACTCTAGCATATAGCACAATGGATGAAACACAAGTGCTCGCCACTGGCTATATGATCAAGAGCAATAGATGAAATACAAGTGCTCACTATTCTCTCTCTACGATCAAGCACAATACAAGTACACAAGTGCTCTCCATATGCCAGCCATAGGGTTAAGCACAAAACAAGAAACACTTGAGTTCTCCATATGCTTACTGTAGGATAGAGCACAATACAAGAAACACAGATGCTCTTCATGTATTTACTTTTGGATTTAGCACATTAGATGAAACAGCAGTGCCTTCTACTGGCTCATTCTAGCATAATGCACAATAGATGAAATACAAATGTTCTCTACTCACTCACTCTGCAATCAAGTACAAAAGATAATAAAAACGCTCTCTACTGGCTCACTCTTCAATCGAGCACAATACAAGAAAAACAAGTGCTTTCCATGAGCTAACTGTCGGATTAAACACATCACAAGAAATACAAGTAATCTCCATATGCTTACTTTAGGATAAAGCACAATAGATGAAACATAAATGCTCTCCACGTTCTAACTGTAGGATTAAGCACAACGGATAAAACAGTAGTGCCTTCTACGGTTCACTCTCACAAGAAGTGCTTTCTACGCACTCACTGAAGGATCAAGCATAGACAAAACTCAAAACTCTGCCTGCTCTCTGTAGATTTAAAGCACAAAAGCTGAAATACTAGTGCTCTCTGCCTGCTCTCTGTAGATTTAAGCACAATATAAGTTGTTCACTGGTCACAAGCAGGACATGGGTTGACATACCCTCGATGTACCATCAATCCACTGGCCCCAAGGGACCAGTGACAACATATTCAAACCTCTAACCTCTCTTGATTGTATCAATTACACCATGATGAAAACAAATCCGCTGAACACTTCACCGCCGACAGCGTACATACCTGCCGGCAAGATCCACCAAGTTGATAATGGAAGTCTTCGTCATATTCTGGTTCGCTTCATTCATTGTCTTCTGTACGAACGTGATTGCCACAATTGTATGGGCTCGACTGGATTTAAAAAGATATCAGCCTTGTCATATTACACAGTCTAATATTGTTGTAATTCAAATATCAGTACTGAAAATTCATCACGTTAAGAACAATCCATATTTTCATAAAATATATTCTGTAGTTAAGGATTTATCTAGATAGTCTAAGAGGCCAAAACTCCACCCCATATCTGAGGCTAATGTCAAATTTATGCAATGAATCTGTCACTGTGCATTGACTTGTCACAAACATTAACGGCACAATGTCAAGCTTTTTTGGCAATACAATGGTTGACAATATATATAAACTGGGGCACTAGTACTCGCTTTAGCTTCTTATTGACACAATAAATGACTTATTATCCCTTTCAGTTGGCCTGGAATCGATGATTGAAAATTCGAAGTGAACAGCTTCAAAACAGGTAACACTTGCCATATATGGAATATAAACAACTGCTCCATACTAAAAAAAACATTGTTGCACACTGTGTTGTCGGTCTGTTCTGAACTTTCCAAAGAACAAAATCTATGGGGTTCACTTAGAATAAAGTACGTACAGTAGTGGGCATGAGAGTTGATTAAATGCAACTTTGGATTAATTCATTTGTATTTTTTGTTTGCATATCATAAACTTGAAACAGTGTTTTGTTTCAGACATGAAAATATGGAATTAGTTATGTAAGAGTGTAAATGCTGAATAAAGCCTAATGATAATGATATTATGAGCTTCAGTCAGCATTGATATACAAGCCCTGAAGGGCAAAGCAGTAGTGAAAGTACACAGTGAAAACATTATGTGGCTCACCTGCTGGTGGCGTTCATGTTGGTTGAGGCAACCGTCCTGTTTCTTGTTCCCTCGTTGATCTTGTTGTCAATGGCCATGTAACTGTCAACAGGCCAGGAGGTAAGTGTGTCCACTGAAACATGCAGTACAAGGTCAAAGTGAAATAGATGACACAAGGTCAAGGTGACACCAACACCACAAGCTCAAGGTGGAAGCCAACAACATAAGGTCAAGTTGACACAGACAACACAAGGTCAAGGTGAAATAAATGGCACAAGATTAAGTTGAAACAGACCACTCAAGCTCAAGGTGAAACATATAACACAAGTTTAAATGTGCAGCCAACAACACCAGGTCAAGGAGCAACAGACAACACAAGCTCAAGGTGAAACATATAACACAAGGTCAAGGTGAAACTGATACCACAAGGTCTAAGTGAAACACAGATCTGTCATTCAAAGCATTTGTTTGTACATTTGTACAATCCATGTCTTTAGGATAAAACCACAAAAATGAAACATTTGGCATTGATACATGTTAAGTATCTACTCTCCCTTTTATGACTTTATGATGATCAGGCACTGATCAGATTGACCAGCGTAAAATACAGTGAAATATGACAATTAAGTTGTCAAGTTGTCACATGACTCCTTGCGATAATAACAGACAAGAGGCCACACTAAATGTGAGACGGTAAGTGACACAAATATACTGAACAGCAAAAGCAACACAACTATGCTTTTATCAAGTTTTTAAATAAAAGACATGAATGCTTACTTTTATTAGATCTCATTTTTTCTTTTGCTGCTGAGTATACTATGGGGTGTTCCTGCAACAATGTTAGTCCTAAAATGCTACGGTCTATAAAACTACTAATACTTGTCATGCTCACAGTCGGTCACCTGTGGTGCTGTCACTTTTCTATTTGCATCATTTTAGTTTGGCCAAGTATTTTGGGTGCAAAATACATTGCTACTGTTTGACTGATTTACCATAGAATCCCTTGGAAGGGTGCTGTCGAAC
This sequence comes from Haliotis asinina, assembly GCF_037392515.1. Taxonomy (NCBI): domain Eukaryota; kingdom Metazoa; phylum Mollusca; class Gastropoda; order Lepetellida; family Haliotidae; genus Haliotis; species Haliotis asinina. Next base: position 45,244,372 of record NC_090290.1, on the reverse strand, counting down.
TTTGAGACCTCCTTTCTGTGATGACTTGAGGTTGAGGAGGTCCCTGACTTGCTCATTGTAGATCTCAAGCATACTCAGCTTCACCTGCAGACATCATCATCATCATCATCATCATCATCATCATCATCATCATCATCATCACTAATAATACCATCATCATCACCACAACCACTCTTTCAATTATCATTCCAATTGTCAACATAATCATCTACACCACAAGCACTATCATCACCACAACAGGAACCTTTATTCAAAACCCAAAACACCTTGCATAATAGAATAAACTTATAATAGAATAATAGAATAAACATGGTATAAATCTAAACACGGCATCATGGTGATGATCATTAAAGAGTGTTCTATTTTGGTTATATGTAAATCCCTTGGATAAATAGAACACTCAAACTGTTGTTTACTAATTAAAATGCACAAGTGATAATAACACCAGAAATATTGAGAACTATAATGAAAACAGTGAATTCACCTGATATTCTTCCCCCTCCTTTGCTGTTGTCTTCTTCTCATTGATGCCCCGGAACAGGTCCTCACAGGCAAGGGGGACAATCCCCTTGTTGGTGCCATAGCCAACCATGGAGTATGACTTGCCACTGCCCGTCTGACCATACGCGAAGAGGGAGCAATTGTAGCCCTTCCAGGCATTGTCCAGCACTCCCTTGCCCAGGTCGTCAAACACAATTTTCTGCGAACATACAGAAAAACATGGAAAACTGCTTTCTGGTACACTGAGAACAAGTACCAATAAACAAACACTCCTACTTGACCATGTTCAAACTAACCATGGTAACATGCAATGCTTTTGTTTAGAGAGCAGAGTATAGCTTCTAGTAGAGGTTTAGTCCCATCTTGGATACAAACCCAAACTCACAAAATTAGATACCAACCTATCGGCATACAAAGTCAGCAATCTAACCCACAAAGCTACGAAGGTTGCTATAAATGCTACATGTATGATCATGGTGTTTGAGTGAGCCAGTGATTAAGTTTACCTACTCTTTTATAGCAGCAGGGGGACACCAGAAAAGGTGTTTCACACATTGTACCTATGTGGGAATTAAACCTAAGCCTTTGGCAAAGCATCAAGGTGTTTGAAAGTAAGTCATAAAATAATCCTTGGTCCTTCCAAAACCAGAAGTCTGTTGTTAATATTATGATCCCAGCAACAAGTCACCTGAATACATGTCTTTTATTTAACAACGTCTTTTCCAGTTCTTGAGAGGCATTTAGAAGTTGGTACACGAGTGAAAGACAAACATCACGGATGGCAACTTCTTTATTGTATGTCACAGCATTTCTGGGCTATTCCTTGCCCCATATGTCATATTTGGGATTTCACTTTCTTGGTAAAGTACAAATTCTAGTACTTTTTTTCGCGGTGGCTGAGCGGGCTAGGCGGCTGACTTTGTGTGCTGGCGATTAGGTGCCTGACTCTGAGGGTGCGGGTTCGAATCCCGGATGGGACTCAACCGAAAAAAAGCACTAGAATTTGTACTTTACCAAGAAAGTGAAATCCCAAATATGACATATGTTGCATTTGACCACTTTCTAAATGGCATCGTGTAATCATATTCCTTGCCCCTTCGTCACATGAACAAACAGTCAAGGAATTGGTCAGAAACATGACATAAAGATGAAGACATCAATGACTCCTGTCTATTCTTTATAGCACTGTCTAGAGACATTGTAGGTTCCCATCAGATCACTCACTTGATGAAGGAGACTTAGCTCCGAAAAACTGTAATAAAGATTATAAAAAATGTTGTCCATAAAACGTGTGATGTATTCATGTTCAACCAACTTCTAATGCCCTTCAAAAACATTCAGTGAATGATTAATTAATTATGGACCATTATGAGTGTTCTGAAAACATATTGCACTGTGAGGTGCAGACAGACCTACCTGGTCAGCATAGTTAGATGAGCTGGGCTCCAAGTACCCGTCATCCCTCTCCGTGTATCCATCATGGGACCAGTACGAGAAATCAAAAGCAAACTTCTTGGGCTTTTCCTTGCTATTTTCTGGGTCTGTGATCTCCGTCTGATTACCAGTCATCTTGATAATGAGGGCTGCATTCCTGGCCGTCTCGCGGGAGTTGTGGACATCGTCAAGGAAATCAAGGTGTCTAGCAGGTTTTGACAAGATCAAACAATATTCCTGCATCACTGACATAAATACAATATACATGTATATGAAAAATATCAAACAGATTAGACACATAACAGAAAAATATTTGTTGTTATTTTCTCACAATTATTCCATCTTTTAAAGGAGAAACTTTTCAAGAACAGGAAAATAAGTGAACTGAGATTTTTCATAAACTATTTGACATGTTTAATCAAATTTAAATTCAATTTAAGCCTACAAAAATTTCTGGATCCACTCCCAAGGTTCTGTCACTCCCACCTGCCCTTCATTTTCACTGGCTTATTTACTTTTTTGTGCACCAATCAGAATGCAGCATCAACCTGCATCACTTTAAGTTATTATAACAACAATATGGCTGCAGTGTCCGCTAATTAAGACACAGTTTGAGAGAAAATCATGCTAAATTACTAACAAAATAAAGCCCTATGAAATTTGTTTGATGGAAAGTGTGTCTTCACGTCCATAAAAATAATGGTTTCCTTGGTTTGTAGGCAAATTGAGTTACCTCCCCTATCCATTTTGTTTCATCCCATGTAATATCTGTTTGGTCAGTAAATGTTGGTGAATACCAAGAAAACATAATAATTAATTGGATGACAGGAAGAACCACAATAATAATGAATTTCACTATATGATGTATACTGTGTATACTGTATACAGAACTAAAGGTAAATTTCATTGTTTCAAAGTCATGTAACACATCTCTGGTAAACATACCCTTCTAGTTGTATACTGTGGTGCGTTAGATATTAAACTAATGGTAATATATTGTTTTATCAGTATTATAGGGATAACAATACAATGCCTGAAATAGTAGTGTTACGTTTAAACATACCACTGTAGTTCTCCAAGAATAAAGAACCATATGTGAAGTTTCTTAAAAACGAAGAGTGTACTAAAGAAACCATAAATGTATCTTGGTTTTCAGATGCTGGAAGTGCTTTTTACATTCATAATTTTAAGATCTTTGAATTCTTGTTTCCATATACAAAACAATGAAAAATCCATAAAATATGCCACTGAAAAATACACTTTCACAAATCCCATCCTATACCATTTTTATGACTACATAGTTTTATGGGTCAGAGAAATTAGTACCTTTGAAAATGGTTGAAAAAGAAAAAAATAAGATTGTGTCTCTAAAATGTAGGGGTTTAAATAATCCTTTTAAAAGAAATGAGGTGTTTCGCTTCTTACGAAGAAATAAACCCAACATTTATTGTTTAGAAGATGTGCATTTTACTAAAGATCAAGAACAAATCATTAGGCAACAATGGGGCTAGAGTCAGTGCTATATGACAACATCCAAAAGTAATGCCAGAGGAACAGCTGTTTTATTTAATAATAACTTTGAATTCAAAGTTGAAGATGTGGTTGTCGATAATGTTTCGGGAAATTATATAATATTAAATGTAAAAATATGTGAAAAACTTTACACATTAGCAAACATATATGGCCCAAACCAAGATTCACCAGAATTTTATGACATTATTAATTTAAAGATCACGTGGAACAATTAGGAGGGGCACAAATTATTTTATGTGGAGATAGGAATACAGTACAAGACCCTATGAAAAATACTTTCAATTATAAAAAATTTAAAAACCCAAAAGCTAGAGAAAAAATTATTGATTTTATTCACATTTTAGATCTAAAAGATCCATGAAGGGAAACCAACCCCTTCGAGAGAAGATTTACCTGGCGTCAGCCTACTCCAATTAAACAAGCTCAACTAGACTATTTTTTGATTTCTCATAATCTGTTACAAAATGTTACTAACTGTGATATAAGCCCAAGTATAGATTCAGACCATTCACTTATTTGAATAATATTATCTCTATCTAAAACACAAAGAGGAAAAGGATTTTGGAAATTCAATAACTCTTTATTACAAGATCGAAAGTATGTACAGTTAGTCAAAGAAACTATCAAGAATACTTTAAACATTCATAAATCTAAAACCGACGACCAAATTTCAAAATATCAAATTAAGGATCAATTACTATGGGAAACGATGCTTATGGAGATTAGAGGCCTAACAATTTACTATACATCAACAAACAAAAAAAGGATAAGACGAGAATCATCGATCTAGAAACACTGTTGCATGATTTTCAGACAGAACTGGATAAAAACGATAACCCACACAATAAAGAACAAATTTTAGAGAGAATATATTATACAAAAAATGAAATTAATGAATTTGAAACAAATAAAACAAAAGGATCCTTTATTAGATCCAAAGCTAAATGTGTTGAGCAGGGAGAAAAACCAAGTACACATTTTTTAAATTTGGAATTTAGAATGTTTTTAAACAAATCTATGTCAGAAATTAAAAAAACAGATGGAACAACCATTAGAGATCAAGAAGAAATACTAAACAAAAAACTTCATAAAAATGAAAACTGTACACAAATTAATCTTGATTCTCTATTAAATAATTACCATATACCAAAACTAAATGAAGACAATGCTGCTGTACTTTAGAGGGTGAATTAACATATGCAGAAACTAATTTCTCTCTTAAACACATCATATAAAACTGCTTCAGTGGTTATAGCCAATAGAATGAAAAAGATACTTCCACTAATAATAAAAGAGGATCAAAAGGGCTTTGTACCAGGAAGATATATTGGTGAGGTCAGAAGGTTAATTTACGATTTAATGGAGTACACAGAATCCTATCAATTATCAGGACTATTAGTTGTATTGAAATTTTATAACTTCGGACCTAGTTTTCAGAAGTGGATTAGAACCTTTTTTAATGATATGAAATCAAGTGTACTTGTAAATGCATTTGCCAGTACTTTTTTCCCTATAGCTAGGGGCTGTCGTCAAGGAGATCCTGTATCACCATATATTTTTATCTTATATGCAGAAATTTTAGCAATACTTATTAGAAACAATAAAAATATAAAAAGGTATTAAAAAAGGAAGTATTGAATATGTTCTTGCACAATTTGCTGATGATACTTTCCTATCTTTGGATGGCACAGAGAGTAGTCTATATGCATTACTGAATACTTTATCTTTCTTTGCAAGGTTCTCCGGATTAAAAATTAATGCAGACAAGACAAGATTGATCTGGATAGGTTCTAAGAAAAGATGTAGATATAAACTCTGTAAAGACTGGCATTTAGATTGGACCCAAAGCAGCTTTAAGCTGTTCCACTTATCAAGAACATTATTTATGCATGTAAAATATCATGGATAAAGAGACTATACTCAAGTACCTGTAAATGGAAAGCACTAGCTGAAAATTGTATAATTACTTACAAGAGACTTTGGTTAGCAGACCCAGAATATATGGAAAAACTCATAAAACTTTACATAAGAAACCCCTTTCGGCGAGATGTCATCTCTGCATGGGGATTATATTTACAAAAACAATACAAGACTCTAAATTCAAGGGATATATTAAGTCAAAGTATTTGGTTTAATTACATGCTAAAAGTAGGCAACATGTCACTTTTTATAAAAAAATGGTACAGTGCAGGAATACACTTTATCTATGATCTAATGAACTCCACTACAGGAGAATTTTATACTCATGAAGAGCTACAAAAAATATATCGAGTCAGAATAAAAATCTTAAGGTATTATAGTATCAAATCTTCCATAACAGCCTGTTTAAAGAAAAGACACATTTCCCTTCCCATAACAATACCATTTTCTACAATACTACTTTTCAATATATCCAAACTAAATTTGAAGGTTTAAGGTATCAAAAAATTCTGTATCTCATTACTAGATTCAAACTACATGCATAATAAATCATATGCACATAAAAAGTGGGAAAGGGTCTTTGAAACACAATATAACATAATGTTACGAAACATATACATGATGACATATCAATGTACAAAATGTAGTACTTTGAAATGGCTACAGATGAGGATACTATGTGACATCATACCTACAAATATTTTCTTAAATAGAATTAGACTAAAGGACACATCTATGTGTACATTTTGCTCCAAAGAACCCGAAACAATTATCCATCTGTTTTTACGATTGTTGTCATGTTAAAAAGATTTGGGAGAACCTGGCCAGCTGGCTTAAGACTGGAACTGATGGCAAAATTGATTTTACACCAGAAAATATTCTACTCGGGTTTAAAGGGAGAAGCAATAACTCTTTAGATGCAACATGTCTTGTAGTGAAACAGGTAAAATATACACACAAAACAAAACAACAAGTTCCATATTTTAACCAAGTAGTAAGGGAGATAGCAAAATACTATGAAATCACAAAATACAATGCATATTCTACATGTAGCAATAGCGAGTTCTTCACCTTCTGGTCATCTTTTCATAATCTATTCAGGTGCAATAACCCAGAGAATATATTATAAGCGTATTTGCAATAATCGTTGCAGTTGGAATGATGGAGTGTTTATTTCATTACATGGATTTGTGAAAGTGTGTTAAAGGTATATCACGCAAATATCTTTGTCAGCAACAATACACTGTGTAACTACTCATACCTTCCTTGACACATACCTGAATGTACTACATATGTATCATGTAAATTGTGGAAATAAAGATGATTAAAAAAACCCACAAAAAACAATAAAACAATATCAGAGCAGGATACACTAGAAATGGGCTTCACACATTATTTAACCTCTTGTAAGAATGTCGAGTTTTATTGGTCCACATGACTCTGATAAAATACCATGAACATCCATAACAATCCACGAGCGGGGGTATAAAAGTCATGTACTCTCGCTATGAAAGTCATATCACCCGCTTTGCCTTGGTGACGACACGAAGTGAGAAAAGCGTGCATCGACAAGCCTTTATTAACTGGTGTCAACATGGCAGCAATGAAATGTGTTGTGTTGTTTTGTTTTGATCTAGTGAAAATATTCAGCTAGATAAATGCATTATCACATCGTGTCTAGGGAAATACGGGGTTTTATCAGTCCCGAGTAAGGTTGTATTTCCCCTTTGTTGTAATACAACCTTACTCAGGACTGATAAAACCCCATATTTCCCTCGACACGATGTGATAACTTATATTGTACTCATGTGAAGAATTAGCATGATGAGCTACCCCATTGCAAATTTCATGACAATAATATTCTGATAACAAAGACCTGAGTGTATGCGTTGTTAGAATAGGGCAGTGGTAAAGCGTCTGCCTGCCACTCTGAATGTGCAGGTTCAATCCCTACATTTGGGTCCCAAGATAGGCACTGGAAGTTGTTCACTGGTCATGAGGGGGCCATGGGCTCATGAACCCTCGAGGTTATGTTTATGTGTACATTGAAAATAATAAATCGCCTGTCAGCGGTGTACATTGAAAATAATACAATAGCTCTTAGCCAATCAGAAAGTGACATTCATGTGTGAGGTAAGACAAATTTGCGTAGTATCTTTGGTCAAGATACTCAAATTCACATTATTCCAGTTCACCCAGGTGTAAAATGGGTACCCGTGAGGATGTGTTTGCACTGTGAGTGAATAATTCATTGTGCCTAACACTAGTAACAGGCAGACATAATGCTAATGTGAACTCCCTAAAAAATCATATTTTGTTTACAGGACAAAACATCTAAACATCTTATATTAGCGAAACACTTAAACTTTTTTTATATGATTAGTGTCCCACTGTGATTGTTTAGATGATATCCTAATATAGCTGACATTCACAATAACCACTCAATGGAAGGGATATCCATTGTGTAAGTGAACAAATTATTTCAAAATACAGCCAGGTTACAAAACTCAGTAGTGAAAGATTTTCTTCCTATAAAGTTCTATAGCGTCTTTTTTCATTCAGTTAAATGTTGACTAGGTAGTTCATGTATTTCTAAATGAAAACTGTATTTACATACACTACTTATTACAGGCCTATTGCAAACACAACCCACTCAAATATATCTTTACATAAGAGACCCAACACAAAACAAACATAACCCATAGCAATAAACTCGGCAGTACCATCACAGTTATTGCGAAATTATTTTACCCTACTGGCGATATAACATCGCTTGTACTTTATCTAAATTCAAATGAAACACTGAAATATAAAAATAACATATGTGCAATAAAATATAATGTCGGCTATTTAAACTTTCAGAATTACAATACAAGTACTTACATAAACATGATAAACAGATAATGACAAAACGACGGGCCATTGTAAAACGCTAGTCAAGCGTATAAACATTCGTCAAACATCTTAGTCTAACAAGGGAAACAAGTAATTCATTGACAAAGCAGACACAGGTAAATCGCAAAATGCTACTACGTGTTGGTAACAAAGAGCGACAACAAAAGCCGTACAAGAGCAAAGGATATGAAAGGTCTGACCCGCACGGCTACCCGAACGTTTTCCGCCATGTTTGAGTTGACAAGTGCGCTCCGCGTCTGTTCTCAGCCTCCCGCTTTTGTTTCTATGCAAACTGCAATTATCTTCACCTGTTTGAAAAAATACCTCCTCTCGCAACTGTGCTAATTCCAAACTGTATTTCTTCCGATACGTTGCGACACTGTGACAGGCTGTCGCGTTTAAGGCAGGTTGATTGTTTCAGGTTAATGGTAAAGACAACACATGACGGAGATCAACTTCCGTCAACAAAAGGGGGACAAATCTACGGTTACCATGACTTCCGGGAAACAATTCAGTGGGTGTGGCAATCAAATCGTGTGGCGCTATATATTGGCCCTTTTATCGTAAAGTTAGCATATATCAGTGTATAGTTCAGAATATTATAATGATTTATAACATGTACGGATAAAGAAACTATTTTATGACACATTTCAGTGTATTCGTGTGCGGCAACATTTTATATAAACGATCGAATATACAAGGACAAAGCTTTATGGATGAGATCTGCCTCTTAGTGGCTTGACAACGATACAAGAAGCTGTATCGAAAAGTTAAAGAAGTTGCTCATCCAGAAAGTTTTGTCCTTTTCTGATTCACCAACTTTTAAACATGCCTCTCAAAGAAGTTAAACGAAGCTAGTAAATAAGGCAGATAATGATAAATAATACCTTAATTATACTTTATTTCTGAGTGTGCATAAAACAGTTTCAAAACCGTACACCGTTTTATTAACAGTATTATGTGCTATCCCATATAAATGAGAAAACAATATTAAATGAACTACAAAGGTGAATACAATAAACAGATCATTTGTTAAATTTTGTATCGCCAGTAAATATTTCCAAACACAAATAAAAGTAGCTCTTTTATACCAAACGATGTAACATTGAATGTTTCACTTTACCACTCGCTTGTCGGTATTTGGAGGTACGTTATTGTGCGATAACAAAATCAATCAATTCCACAAGACCGAACAATGAGTACACTTATGTTGAAACTCGCTACATGCCTGAGCGCTCTTGTAAATTACTTCATTATTGCTCCAGTCACATCGATTGTACTGATCGATTAATACAGATCGATTTCTTACACTGAATGCATAGCGCCCCAGTAAACATGACGCACCATGATATAGTGTGTATAAACTATTGATACAAAACTTCTGTTAACTCCCTTTGTATGCCCCACATGGGGTGCCAGCACCTGATTTAACCCCAGGCAGCACCCGACAGTTGTAGGGGTATCAGGTTCATAAGTGCAATTCAAATAATGGCTACACATATAGACGTTGGACAGGATATTTAACTCCCACTGCAAACAGTTGTGGGGATATTGCCTTTTATCACCCATGACTCGGACGCTTTGAACATCATATACTGAACAGCAAAAGAAACGCTTTTTGTCCGGTCTATTAACAGAAGACATAAACATGAACGCTTACTTTTATGAGGTTTCGTTTGTTTCGAAACATGCGTTTCTTTTACTGTTCAGTATATATACGCGTTCGGTCTTAATCAAATTTAGAGCTATTACAATTTCGTTATAATTTACAACTCTGATTTTCCAACACAGTATGTTTATCTCCTACCTCTCTTACCAGAGTTCCATGCGGCCGACCAGCATAGTACTGTTCTATTAGTCATCGTTGCGCTGGAATGTGGCCATCACTGCCTAAGCTGGTTCTTGACTCACTTTGCACATCGCCAGAGCAGATGTAAGATTCACAGTGTTACCCAGATAAACCAGTGGTTGATATAATGAGCCTCACCCACGCCGTCGGGGTACGATGTTGGGCAGTATCACGACTGTGAACCGAATGGTTTATTCCCAGTTAACGACCACGACTGAAGATCTATATTGTAGGTATTGTAAAAACTTCTTGTGTCGAAATTATACGGATGATACGAATGTGAAGATTACAAACACTGACATCATTTAATGACATGTTCCTGTACAAACAGTGTGTGAAGATTAGTATCATTCATTATGCCCTTTAGGAAACGAGATAATTACGTTTATACATGGACTTTGTGAGCCCTATGTCTGACACAGCTCTTGGCGCAGGGATTCCAGAGAAAACGTTTACTCATGAAGTGGAAACAAGTAAGCATATACTAGTATCTTAATCATCAAATAAAAGTATGTCATTTTTCTTGACAAGTATCGCGAGTTGGCAAACATTGATGTTAAACATTGATGTATCGTGGTCCATTTAAAGGGTCGAATCGCAATACACGAATGCTCCAGCGACCCGTGAAGGTCCCGGGGTAGAATAGGCCTTCAGCAACCCATGCTTGCCATAAAAGGCGACTATGCTTGTCGTAAGAGGCGACTAACGGGACCGGGTGGTCATCCATCGGTTGAACTGTTGCTGAATGTGGCGTCATACTAAACTCACTCACTCACACTATTCTGTGGGAGTGTAAAGTTAACGGGAAATGAAGACGACTGTTACTCCAAATCAACACGCACAGCTGCTTTACCTACTCTGAACAATAGGTTGTGGCGAAATGAGTCAAACACGTCTGACCACCAGATCCATTGAGTGGACTCGAATGACAATCTGAGGTTATTGGGGATCAATTCAAAGCCGGAATCACTGCGATGCGGAATCACAGAGTCATGGCAACGTAACGCACTGTGGATAAGCAATTACCGCTAATTGTACGGTCTGTTATAGTCGGTCTCACACAGTCCCTGAACCACATTCTATCCACCCCTTTCTGCAACACTAAAGCCATAAATGAAACAAGTGAACATTTGTACAACTTCACTCACATGGGCTTCCTCTCATTTAGCCTCCTAAGGTACTGTTATAGTGTCTACTTCAGGACAGCCATGTCCAAATATTTCTACAGACCAAAAACTATGTAGCCATGCTATATGACATTTAGTTATTATTATTCAATCTGCAGTCTTGATCTTAATCACTACCGCAGAGTACATTGTTTTGTCAGCTACCTTGCTCCTCTTTGTCACTTCCATTAATTACTGTATATGACATTTATGGCCTTTATTGGTCATCCCCCTTGGCTGTGTCTGTCATCATATCATCTGTAGAAGGACGTCCTATGGCGCTGGGGTTGAGCTGGAAGTCCGCTCACCTCATTCATGTATACTTGTTTGTCATGTCTTGTGAAATCAACTAAAGAAGTTTGAACAACTAAACTATGCCTTCGTCTTCACCAACGTATTTATTTGTCTCCGTCAAGGTAATGTTCATCAAAATCGTGAGCTAATTTACCACGAGTCGATGACCACATACTACGCGTTGACAGTACCCTCGTGTTTAAATCGTTCACTCATCACTCCGACAGGCCTGGGTTCTATTCCCTACATGGGTACAAGGTGTGAAGCCCACTTCTGATGTCCCCACAGTGACATTGCTCGAATATTGCTAAAGGCGATGTAAAACCTTACTCACTCAGTCCTTTACAATTTAAAACGAGATATTTTTGTCGATCAAAATTATATACGTACAGAGACTAAGCGTAAGTCTGGGTCTATCACCGTCCGCCAGTGGACGAAATGAGAGTATAAATCGCGCGAGGGAATTCTGGCACGGTCGGCTTGCAAGATGCCTGGTCCAGATTATTTACCATCTGTCCTTCCATTGACGGTATATCCCTAAGTTTAAGCACGCTAAGATTTCCACAAATCTCCATCTGTGGATATTAAATGTATTTGCTTGTGTCTATCAGAATTCTGTATTTTAGGGCGTGTGGTGTGGTAACCTAATGGTTAAAAGTGTAGGCTTGTCACACCGAAGACCAGGTGCGATTCGCCATGTGGATGTAATGTGTGTGCCCCGCCGTGATATTGATGGAGTATCGCTAAAAGCGGCGTAAAACTAAACTCACGCACTCACAATTCATTTTCAGAGTCAGAGCGTTAGGGCATCAGTGCCTGCTGGTCAGACTGTGCGGATCCGTTGGTCGATTTTGTGTCAGTGCCATTATCTTTTATCAGTCTAACATGGTGGATTTCAATACTCTTGCAAAGCAATATAGATTGTCATTTAACACGACTCCAGTATGACAAAATAAATAGCGGCTTAGTATATAAGCTTCAGTTTATGAAAGTGACGAATTTCTCCAGTACTCCTGACAAGTACCCCAGTTAGAATAAGCATATATTGTAGGCGTGGCTCTTCTCTGCTGTCAGCGCTGAAAGCTCAGGGATGAAATATGGAAGGCTGCGTGAATGGGTATTTACTAAAGAGGCGAGTTCAAAGACCAAGGGCGGGAAATCGATCGATTACCAAGTTGTATCTGTGGCAGTGCGTACCTATTGCCGGGTTCGTATGTACTTTCGTTTTCACTGACAGATCGATAACAATTTCAGGAAGGCAATTCTCACAAACTGACCCATTGTATGGAGAGGAGTTCCAAAACAAACCTGCAATCTAGAATATCTCTGCGGGAAATTGTTCAAATAATACCTGGGAACTACAGTGCGCATTTTGGTGTTGCACTCTTAGTCGACTTGAAATAATATGCTGTCCAATCATTATGTGTCTTTGTCGTTGATATGACAAATTCATCAACCTGGATCATTTACTATCACCTGGAATTAATCATGTAATCTGGCATAGTTGAAAGTATCTCACTAACGAGTAACCCAGACAATCCAGTGACTGACATGATGAGCATCGATTTGCGCAATTTCAAACCGATGACGCGTCAACCAAGTCAGCGAGCATGATCACCCAATCCCGTTAGTCACGTCTTACGACAAGCAGGCCTAATGGCCAATGTTAACCCTGATCATCATGGTCCAGTCAAAGTGCGCTCGAGTGAGTGAGTATAGCAATATTCCAGCTATATTCCGGAGGTCAGTAAACAGTCTAGTCTGGACCACACAATCCAATGATGAACAACATGAACATCGATCTGTGCAACTGGGAACCAATGACATACGTCAGCCAAGTCATCGAGTCTGACCACCCAATCCATCCGGTTAGTCACTTTTATGTAAGTTCTCATGATAAGCATTAGCTACTGAAGACCAATTCTAACCCTGGGTCAGTACGGCAATGAAGTATGCTCAACATTACACAACTGATTCAAGTTTCCATGTCTAAGTTTTAAACACATTAGGAGCAACACTTAAGTCTGAAATCCCTGTGTATGTTATAATTCATTTAGTTTATAACTTGGTTCAATTTCCGAGCTGTCAATGGAATCATCTCTTTTAGTTTGAAATGGGAAATTTGAATCAGATGCACGCTCTGCACTTTCAGCAACAGAATTTTATTCATCGCTTTTGTTAATGTAAACAGAGTTTTGTTCTTTTCTCCATAATTTACCAAGCTATATGATACTATGGATCAATGAGCTCATCAAATACCTTTACTCAAATGCCATACTTCTACTAAATAACTATATCTGATGACCCGACAGGTAACAACAGAATTTTTTTTAATCCAACCTGAACAATCTCACTGAAGGATGGTTCTTGTCATGAGCCAATCAGATGTCAGCTTCTATAAACAAAACTACTTTTATTTCTCAAAAACTCTGATTCAGAAATTTAAATTACAGAAGAAAACACAAACATTATATCTGAGGAGCGTAGATGCTATTGCAGTTGTAAATGATAGGACTATAAACTACCCTATATCACATACTACTGTAGCCTTATTTGTCTACATTCAGAACTGGTCTTTAAGGTAAAAATATTTAATATGCAGGTCAGAATGCTCACTCTTAATAACAGACTGGCAGATTAGAAGTTTAACTAAACTTGCTACTCGGGTGACCAGTCTTCATGCAGTGACATTCAAAGTTGATTTAAAACTACCACATTCCGTAATAGTATGTTCATATGGTATATGGAAATCAGTGATATTCCAGTTTATTAGCAGTAAAATACTGTAGTCACGATTTGTCACCATTGTGACTTCAATTAACTCAAGCAGAGAGTATTGCATCCAAGTAAACGATCTGGTTGTATGAGGAAGGGCATCAGTAGTTAACCTAACATATATGTGGACAGGTGATAACAGAAGGTTCGAACTATGAAAATATTGCAAGAATACGAATAGTTTTCAAATTTGTGAGTTTATTATTTATTTACACAATAATTTACTTTCATTTTAGGATTAGTATACATATCATACACACATGCAAGACAAGTTATACACAGACATACAGAACAGAGGGCAATGAACTGACACAGATATAACATGGATTGAACTTCAGTCATGGAAGGATTGCACAACTTCCAACCTATTTCCGCAATGTATTACCCCTTGGTTCCTCCTAATCATTCATCCATCCATCCAAGGTTACTGACAATGTCTTTCACAAAATTATACATCTGTCACAGAGTAACAGTTTAGCATTGATTTTGCAAATTACAGAAAATGGTACCTGTCAAAGTTTCACTCAAGACATTCAAACTTCGTATGTGGTGTATGTGAGTGACTATACAGCACTCCCCTGCCTCCCCTCACCCGAACTTGTCATCTTCATGTCTTATTGTCGTTTAAAGTCACACTGAGCATAATTTCAGCTCCCAGATGGCATTAAGTTTCAAATTGAATCACAGCATCATATAAAGAAGTGTTTTTTAAGAGATCAATGATTATTTTGATGTAGAAAATGTGACCATTAACACAGTTATATACACAATTTGTTTCATAGCGATGAACAAATCTCCATTTCAAGATCGCTATAAACATCCCAAAGAGGATCTAAAACACTGTTGAAGTTGAAAGAACCTTTGCAAATATTTCAAGTTATCTGAAACACAGATACACTGAAACTAACTTCACGATAACCTGACGTTTGCAACATCAAAGTTTGACTCAGGAATGTTTGACCTTATCACATCTTTGGTTCCTTTGGTTCCATATAAATTAACTATAAAATAATGCCAATATTTTGCATGTTCCTTAATGCAGAATACATGTTCCTAAACTGGCAAATACTGACTGCATCTCCTGGATGTTCATTCAACAAGGTCACACCAGACCCACCAGGCACACTGATAGGTAGAAGTTCTGACAAGATCACAGACACACATCCCAAGAACACAGTAGTAATGTCGTTATGACCTCAGCTTGTATGTGAATGTCATTATGACCTCCTCAGCTTGTATGTGAATGTCATTATGACCTCCTCAGCTAGTATGTGAATGTCATTATGACCTCCTCAGCTAGTATGTGAATGTCATTATGACCTCCTCAGCTTGTATCTGATGACAGGGTTCTTGGGTGTGTGGATCATTGTTGAGTAGTCTATCTCAGGGAAGTAGCCATCCGCAAGGTCAAGTTCATACTTGCGGAGAATGGTGGACAGGATTGTCTTGATCTGGACATAGGCAAAGGATTCTCCAATACACCGATGTCGGCCAGCACCGAAAGGAATATAGGCAAACTTCTCACTGTTTGCAACATCAGGGTCCAGGAATCTGTCAACAAGTTGTTCCATTAATACAAATATTTTCTGAATTCAGTGGTATCTGAATATTGAACTAAACATTGTAATTAATTAAATAACATCAAACTAAGAAATGAAAAAGTTTCCTATTTATTATTTGTGTAATCAAGCTTCCAGTCACAACATTAGATAAAAAGTATACATAACAATATGAATTTGAAAAATGTCATTCTGGTTTGGGAACATTGACTGACATTTTCTACAGACCTGGAGCCAAAGTTTAAAAATTTACTTGAGTATTGTCAATATTATCAGTTTATTTATAGGTTAAGCAATAATTAACCATACATGGAATTATCAGGGCTCAAATTTCAGTAAACATACACTTGGCCTGGGTTCATGTGTGGTTTCACATGGTTTTAGATCCCAACCCTTTTGATTTTCACAAACCTGGCTGATTTCCTACTCTAACCAGTTAAATGTGCCACTCGGAAAGCAAGTAACTAACATCAATTTTGAGTGGGCAAAAACAATGATATGGAAGTATGAGTTACCTCCCTTGACCATTTCCACAACTTGACCATTGACAGGTCCGTAAAATCTGTGGTGCTATTCTCAGTTAGTATAAAAGTTATAATGGAGTTATGAGTCTGAAACATTTACATTTCTGAACCTCTAGAAATCTTATTCTTCTGTCCTAATCAATACGTTGACATACTCACTCAATAGGCTAGTGACAATTTCTGTTTGTGGCAATATTTTCTATTAAACACTTATCTATCTGATACTATGTACTCAAATCATTGATAACCAATGCATCTCATTTCTGTCCCATCAAATAAATATTTGTGAGTGCTGTTTAACCATGAAGTGCTGCAGCCAGGATTTCCTTGGAAGGGGTCAACTGGCCCTGAACTTTTGAAACTGTGGGCCAATAACAGAAATTCGGAAAACCATAAGCCTTCATCTTATACACTTGCAGCTAAAAACACCATAAGTAAAGTTTTCTAATCATATCGTTGTGTGTGTGTGTGTGTGTATGTGTGTGTGTGTGTGTGGGGGTGGGTGTGTTCTCAAAGGGATCAAAGTCAAATCTGTACTTCAGCTAGGGAGCCAAGGACATGAAGATAATCACGACTACTGACATACCTGTCTGGGTCATATACACTGAAGTCTGTCCAGGTATCAGGGAGCTGGTGATTCGTCGTTGGAGAGACACAGATTTGGTGGCCCGGGGGGATAGTGAAACCAAGAACATTCTGAAAAAATAGAAACATATTCACAGGATAGTTTTCATGTTACACTTACCAATATGTAACGTACAGATTCGGAAAAATATATAAGGATGCAGATAACCCTTGCAGTCTTGAAATTCAAACTAGTCCTGGGACTACCAAACTGTGCTGAGGTAGCATTTGAAATAATCGCTGAGCCAGCGCCAGGTGTTATTGCACTGGGCCAGCAGTTTCAAATATTTGCAAGCAGTTGTGGCCTTCAGTAACTTATGTTTTTTTTAGCTGGAATCTTTCCAATTAATGATCCGTTATTTCACAATAACGCATGGTTTCAGTTCCTGGTATTTCAGCGCTCTGCACACAAGAAAGTCAACACCAGTCTTAGTTTAACAAATTAAAACGTGTTTTTGTATCATAGGCTTCGCTGACTGATTTTGTAGAAACAGTGTGAAACTGTGAATAATGTAATCTCTTTTGTATTTATTGGTTTCTTTTAAAAAAATTGGCCTGAAGATTTCATTGTAAAATTTCAAGCCAACAGACTGTAGCAGGCCCTAATGGCAAACTGGGAAATTAAAATATTGCAAACACTGAGCTGAAAACAAGTAAATATCCAATGATTATTATCCTCACTGATGATGGCTACAATTCTGAAACAGTTTTTACTATTGTATGAAATAAGACCTGTCCGTCCGATCGCCCCAGATAGGGCCAGACCAATTATATTTCTAGTTTTACGGATCCACCTGCGGTACTTTTTCAAGAAGAAAAAATATATAAATTCCCGCTCAAAATATAAAATCCTAATGATCTTATTGGCTAAAAATGTAAACTCACAAGAAAATACTTTTTTCTTATTTTTTCATCCATATTCACTCCATAAATTGACAAAAGTAAAGTACTTTGTGTAATTAGAAGGAATATTACTTTGATTGGAAATTTAATTTTAAGTTTTTTCCCGCCTGCCTTTAGGTTTTCAGACGACAAAAATCTGTAAAATAAGAAAATAAATTGTGTGATTTCTGACATGGTTAATCAAAGGTTCATAGGATTACTACGGTTATGCTTCGTAAACACTTGAGGATTGCATTAACTGATTTAAAGTGAGTGACATGTGTCAGAGGGTAATGGTACTTATTCTTTGAACAATGTTTGGTGCTGTATAGAATAAGGCTCGTCTGTCTGACTGCTTGAGATGAACTAGATTTCTGATGGACAGTCTAAAATAGCTATAGCCAGCCCAGTGGTCTGGTAAATGTTTAGATAACATGTTCCACACATTTGAGTAAATTCAAAATATCTTGAAATCTATTTTTTCAAAAAGAGTGTCACATTTTGACTTGACAATTACTGTTTGAACATTGAAATATCATTATCACACGCTCAAAGCACAGCATTGGCACCTATCGATGTGCGGAGTTAATACATGTCCTTCGTTCATTAAAATACTCATTGTAACTAAAACCATTTTCTTTATATCATCTGGTCTGGTTAAATCCATTTTTGGCTCAACATTTGAAGTTACCAGCATGGATGTCTGGCTGTGTTTTGTGCACATTTCATACACTGTCCAAACACTTCAATTTTACAACAAATTGAATTGAAAAACTGACAGAATAAATATAGTAAAGAGATGCAGCGACTGGTTCTAACCTGCGGTGTCTTGCACATTCTCATCATGGTCATAATAGGTGGTCGGAGTCGGAGCGTTTCCTTCAGACATCGGTCCAACAACTGAAGGTTTTTAGTGTCATCGTAACTCAGGGGAGGTAAATCTTCACCGCACACCTTCTTCTGCTCCTCATAAACACGATTCTGGAAGACCAAAGTGACTGAGCGATTGAGTTAAGTTTTACGACACTTTTATATTCTCGCAACACAACAGGGACACCAGAAATGGGCTTCAAACATGGTTTCCATGTGACAAGCAAACCACTAGGCTACCTCACAATCCTGAAAGACCAGCATGTACTGTCCTCTTCATTCAATCATTGCGTAGTGCCAAATGACCGGCTGTATGATCACCCACAGGAAGCCCTAGCTAAAGTTACAAGGTATGTTGCAAAATACTTTACAAAGCCATAAAGGATGGCATCAATAAATGGAGATTAAAGTTCCTTTGTGACCATATACAGTGAAACCTGCTAATATCAGCACCTGCCTAATCTGGCACACTGTCAAAACCGGCATAAACATAAATATTAATACACCCAACTTCTCTAGACATCAGGAAGCAGTGATTGGGTGGTGAATCAAACACTTGTAAGATTACCGTGGTTATGCTTCATTAACACTTGGGGACTGCAATAACTGTTTTCAAGTGAGTGACATATATCTGCTAATAACATATATCAGAAATAACAAGTCAGATGTAGATGCATTGTTCACTAATTATTTGACATGTTTTCATCATGTTGACAGTGGTACTCATGAAAAAAATGACCAGTGACTACACTACTGTCAAAATATATATATAACAGAGGTGGCTCTTATCTTGTCTGGCCAGGAAATATTCCATATTTCACACTCTGTTGTAATCAGGGTTTTACTTAAAGGTCACATGCAACCAAAAAATGAAACATAATTAAAACACATTTATCACTTATTCATGACATATAATATACATTGCTGCTTTTTAAAAAACAAATAAACACAATTATAAGCGTACAATCACGATTCAAAAGTGCAATATTTTGTACTTGGGCTTACTTCCCCCGAAACGAAGCCCTCGGGAGACCGAACCCAGTCATAGCGGGTTGATAGGCACTCAAGTGTAACGACGGCTTCCGATTGGTTGTTTCATTTGCTGATATGCCGAGGGTTCATTGTGTGTACAGAAAGATGATCTGTTTGATGGGCATTTTAGAAGTATAGCCAGTCACAAGAAAGTAAGATTCTTTATGGATAACAACTTCTTTTTGTGTACTTGATGCGTCGTTTCAATATGGATTCATATACTGTTGTCAAACAAAATTATATACACTAAAAGAAGTCGTTATCCATGAAGAATGTATATAGAGATGTTGGGTTTGGAAAATATCTGTTCTCTGAATTTGCGTTCGATCCAATCCAAAATCATGTCTGTAAAGATGGTAAACTACTGGGTGGCTGGAATCTGTCATTCGTCAAAGTACAAAGCAGGACTTAAAACTGAGTTTGCACCAGTTTCCGTCAGATACAGTCATCCGAAAAAAAGAAGAATGTAGTATGTTTACAACCCACAGACATAAAAACATGTCATGTGTATCACACGTGCCTAATTACATAATGTGGCAGACACGGGACTCGGGTGCACGAGTCATAAATCAACATATTTTCTTTATGTCGTATAGTCTGATAGGTGTTAAGTTTAAATTGCACGTTGTCAGTTATTGAAGCTGTGTATTGCATGTTGTCTTTAGCAGGCAGGCAGGTGTGAATAAACCAGACACTGAGCTTTCTCTGTGACAGAGACTGCTTACCACAATCAACAAGTTGTTTTTACGTAACAAGTAGATTATTTACTTGTTTGTGTACACAACCAAGATTAGACTACTGCTCACGCCTTCAGACGCTGGGCATGCATGTTGTTTCAAGCTCCGCGAGCCTATTCACTGCGCATGCGTTATGGACGCAGCGCAGCGCAGCTGTTGAAACCAGTTTTCCCCCCAGCGCTGGGGGGAATTTAGTGAAACGTTTGAACTCCGATTTCGCGGGCTTTTTTTTCATCGCATTTTTTTCAACTTCATAGGTTGAATTGGCATTTTTTTATGATTAGTTTCGGTAAGTGCACACCGAAAGGTACCAGAATCTGCAAAGTTGTGTTTTACGTTGCATGTGACCTTTAACATCCCAAAATACATGAGATGAGAGATCTTAGCAGAGAAAGAGAAATGTTACCATTTCTCAAAGTTTCTCATATTTTAACATTTCTGTAAAACACAAGCACGCATCATATCGTTGAAATAAAAGCCATCTCTACAAAGTCATAAAAATTAGTTTTTATACCTACATGAAATTGTAAATTTGAAAATCCAATTCGGAAATTTGTATGGAGAGTTACTGCAGACTACGACCCAATATCAGCCTGTGAGACCACTCACTTGCATACATTAAGAAAAAAGATTTGTCCTCCTGACCTGCAGTTGTTTGTCTTTAGCCAGGAAGAAGCTGAGCCAAGCCGTTGTAGTGGAAGATGTGTGCTGGCCTGCCAGAAGTAGCCCAATGCACATCCCAGCAACCTCATCATCCGTGGGGTAACTGCCATTTCTGCACAGGGAAACAACAAAGAGTGAGTGAGTGAGTGAGTGAGTGAGGGAGGGAGGGAGGAGGCGAGTGTCATTTCACACCACACTCAGCAATATTCTAGCTATATGGCGACAGTCTTTAACTAATCCAATCTGGACCAGACAATACAGCGATGAACAGCACAAGCATCTATTTAGGCAATGGGGGATACAATGACATGTGTCAACCTGATCAACGAATCTGATCACCCGATCCCATTAGTCGTTTCTTATGACAAGCATGGGGTACTGAAGACCAATTCTAACCAGGATCTTCATGGGGTATAAGAGTGAGTGAGTGAGTGAGTTTAGTTTTACGCCGCTTTTAGCAATATTCCAGCAATATCACAAAAAATGAGCTTCACACAATGTACCCATGCATGGAATCGAACCCGGGTCTTCGGCGTGACGAGCGAACGCTTTAACAACAAGGCTACCCCGCCACCCCCAAGGTATAAGAACATGACTGAACCTTATTAGCCATCAATCCCAACTAAGAGAGAAACAACAGATCATGGTTACTATAGCCTTAAGGGCAGCCAGTGTCTTGGAATGCCGCTTTAATTCAGACAGATTCTTTCTTTCAGTGTATAGCGTCTGTGACCCAGAGTTCAGTTTGATACTACATTAGCTTACTTGTATGGGGAGTCTATGAGAGTCTGCAGCATATCGTCATGTGATTCCTTGGATTGGCGCCGGGCCTCGATCACCTTGTAGAACATCTTTTTAACCTCCATATGTGCCCGGTCCCGTTTCCTACACAGCACAAGTTACAATCAATGTTTTGTTTCTGCAACAACTGGAATTTTAGACACAATTTTGAAGAATAAGCATGTAAAAGGATGGCTGCATCTGATGAGAAAAACAATTGACATGAAAGTTGACAATGTTATGTGACCCTAGCATTTATATGAGGAAATAAGTTACCTAATTTTCTCCAGGTGAAATCCACAACACATTATGTAAAGCATAGGATCTAGTATACAAAAGATGGATTTCATTCCAGTTCTAGATCCCAAGCGATCTTATGGCTACAATGAACACAACACCCATATTCCAACACAGACATATGGTGGGCTTAGTGTTAAGATAGCTTTGTGAAAGTGGGCTCAGGGTTTTTCACTATGACCTCCACACTTCCAAACCACAATAAAAACTAAAATAAAATCTAGAACAACAAATAAAATATACAAAAACAAGAAAAAACAGGCTGACTGCTCAAGTCCATACCGGAAGCTGGGAAATGGCAGCCAACCTGGGAGAAGCCAGGCGAGATGTGAGAAGCCCCCATCCAGATCCCAGTACAGCTGGGCCACCTTCTCATCCAGGATGGACCTGATCTCCTCACCTTGAACAGTGATCATCATCATCATCATCATCATCATCATCGTCGCAGGTATCTTCATCATGTCATCACACATTGGCAAACATTAGCCAAGAAATGTTGTGTATGAATAATAAAGAAGTTGCACATCCATATCAAGTCTCCTCTATTACCCTACTAACATCTAAATGCCTATCAAACATCTAATATGTCGCCATGATGTCTTAGTAAAACTGCAATTTGGAATGAAGCAATATGTATGGATGGGAGAGTTCAGTTATAATCCAATCACTGGCATCCCTAAGAGTTTATTAGTTTACACAGTACACTTACCATGGAGGCACCTGCTTGCAGTCAATATGATCAACTCTGACAGAGCCTTGAATAAATCTGCAACAAAAAGCAGTCTGCATGATAACCATGCTATTTCTCACTGTCATTTGTTCGAGATACCAGAGGTGTTTAACATCAAATCTTAACACTTTAAGCAATAATGTGACAGTAAACATTTGGTCACGGTATGGGTGAAATACCTGCCTACAGAGTCATCAACCACTATTATGACAACACTCAGTGGAAAACATTCTTAAGTTTTACTGACACTGCAGATTGGGAATATTTTTTTCAATGTCATAGCATTGTGACGTCATAAGCATTGTGACACCATGGGGACAGTAACAGTTTTATCTGATGATAGGGATGGAACAAATGGGACTGTATCAAGAAATATAAAGAAGATCAGGGTTCCCCTTGACACAGAAAACTTACTCATATGGTGCAATGTGAGTTGAAAATATGCATAGAAAACAAACACTGCGTCACTTCTGATGCAATAAAATTACTAATGAAAACCACAATATTCAAAGCTGTAGGTAACAACTTAAATTCCTGATTTCAAACTGATTTGGAAGTATACACCAAAATTCTATAGAATTCAGACTTAAAAGGCATATACCTAAAAAAATATTTATTAGTTGAAAACCGATTACCTTCATAAATTGTTTAACCCCTAAATGTTTATTCTGACTCCCCCCACCACCAGCACACTAATATTTAATCAACCGGATCCCCAAATGTCTCGGGCATCCCTGGATGATGAAATCAAGAAAATTCTTCATGTTCAGGAATATTTTTGTGTGGTATATAAGCAAGAATTTCATTTAAGTAACTAATAAACTCAATTTTTGGGTATTCTTTTTACCACTGCAAATGAATGACTCCTGCTTAGTCATAAACGGAACACCATTTTTTAAAAAAACAAACAAACTTGTGGTTAATTAATACCAAGCGCTTAAAAGTTGCTAAAAAGCCTGCAAACGAAGCAGACAGGTTACGTAACTCTGTCGCCAGAGCCCTGCAGTGACGTCATAGAAAGAACGATTTTCAGCTACTTGTATAAAAAATGTGTAGGAAGCTCGTTATATTGCTGATTTCTCAGCGTCACCAAAGACATGCCGAATTGTTGTGTTGCCATCAATGGCTCTTTGGGGTCAGGTGATGGTGTCACTATGCACAGATTTCCACCGGACCCTGTACTTTGTGTTTAAATTGGTTGTTTGTGTGTGCGAAGCGAACGTTGTGGAAGCCCGTGGTATATACTAAATCGGATTGCTTGCCCCCTACCACGTTTCCAGGATAGAAAATGGAGTTCAAGTTTCATCGAGTTTATAATCAAGACTGCTTACTACACATTGATGACCAAAAGGATTATAACACTTTCTTCCTTGGAAGCGAGGTTGTGGTCGAAGTGACAATATTATCATAAGTAATACTATATCGACCCCAGCCTCTCTTCCAAGAGTGAAATTGTTATTTTATAAGCAGTGTCATGTATAATCCTAACGTCCATCAATAAAAATTATTATTAAAATACATATTTTACTACCAGTGAAAAGTAATTTTGATTTTGTAAGTCAGTGTAAACAAACTTAAATAGCACTTATCCTCAGACAGAGCGCCGCCATTTTTGAAAATCGTTAAGTCACGGACTAAAGTCCATTTGAATTAATGAGATTATGGTTTGTTTTCATCAAGTTAGAAAATCAAAACTACTTTCTACAGGTAGTTAAATATGTATTTGAATCATTACCAAAAGGATTTTGCATGACACAACCTGTAACTTAACATAAACAAGGCCGGAGTCGAAGTGAAAATACTGTGCGATAAATTTCTTCACTTGCTAAATTTACTTGGTTTGTAAACGTTCACTCATCAGTATGTAGACACTTGTCAATATATGTCTTTACATTTGGTCTCACTTATATGCATTTTGAACCTTAATGAAAAGCAGTCTGTGAATGTATAACAGGAATGCAATATCTAGACATTTTACAGTTTGCCTATATGAATTATAATTCGCACGCACACCCTAGAGTACATCCTCTGTATCATTACACTTCGTGACGAAAACAATGATTCTGTTGAAAGCTATGACAACTTAATAAAAAAACAAAATGCAAAAATTAAAATTAAAACAAATCAAAGTTAAAAGAGCAATGTCAGGCTACTACCTTCTTCGAGGAATGTATCCATCAATATCCACAAAAACGAGTGACTTAAAATTCAACTACAGATTTCCCAAGTGACGTGTCTTTTAACAGTCTAATATACAAAAACGTGATGTATCTTTTCAGTTTTTCACATTGCTGTATAATCTCATTGGTCACCCAAGACAGCACACCTGGCAACTAATTGCATAATGTGCATCATTCTTTTAAAAAAAGTAACTTTGTTAGCCAGTAATGAGCAATCAATCGATGTATTGGCAGTTAATCTCCTGAAAGACAGGTGTTGTTTTTACATAGACACAGACACGACAGAGTGTATTCAGTATAGATAAGTAAATGTAAATACATAAACACTACCAAATCCTCATTTAAATCCTCATAAAAGTAATTAATCAATCAGCGTGTTATTGGTTACTCCTTTGATTGATCCAGACACAAGAAATGCCAAATTTGGACCTTTGTCGGGTAATCTAAGTGGCGTTACCACTAATTATACCTGTTGTAAATTCATTAACTGAGCATCAAGTGAATGATGACAAATAACATGTATATTTATACCACCTAACATGGATTACAACCTAGCGACAACAAGTGATTTTGACAGAGTTGTCTATGAAAACAAGGATTGTAACTCGGAAACTAGGCAAAGCAGGAGACAAAACTAAATGATAGTAGATTGAGAGAACATATAGCTTTCATTTTTCACAACAGCTGTTGCGATTTCAGGTTTGTACAACCTATAAACAAAATAGTTTACCCAATGAAATGTAAATGAAAAATGAATTCTGCATAGACCCTCATATCTGTACCTTCTATTATGTCATGGAGACGCACTGCTCTGGTTGGTTAAAATTTCGTTTGCGTTGGAGAATTGTGCACTGTTGTCAGAACGGTCGATTTAAGTTAATTACAGATCGAAATGAGCAGTTTTAATGATGGGGTTTCATTTATAACAATGTCAATGAGTGATTTATGCATTTGTACCCCGTAGAGTATATGTGATCTTTAAGTGAACTAAGAAATTTTTTACAACTGTTTTGCTATTACCCTGCTGAGTTTATGTTGGTGTGATCAGTCGGCTTTTTGTCAGAGAGCATATTTTCTCGTTTACTGTTTCGATACAAATCTTTTCAATGAAAAAAGGAACTGAACGTTTTCTTTTGTCTTTTAGTAATATATTTTTTCTGAAGACATGCACGATGTTTAAAGATCAATTTGATTCTGTTTGTAATGCCTCAGTCATAATGCCACTAAAGGACTCCCCTTCCCACCTTCCTACCAGTTTCTACACTCAACACTTACCACGTTCTCCCTTTTCACCCCATCTCTCAAAATACTTGATGGTTTCTTCTTCAATCATGGGGATGTGTTCCCTGAACCTTGCAATATTCAGTCCAGTCTTAAACATTTTCTTCTGTTCCAGAAACCTCTGACAACATAAAGTAGCCATACAAATTCAAACAGGCATACAAAGAACTGACCAGCTGAATAAGAATTTTCCTTAAAATATGAATTAAACTAAGACAAGAATTGGACCTGTGTTCAACATTGTTCACAATATCATCCAGATTACTTATCCTATTTAGTTACAGACCACTTTCAAAAACTTACAATACTGCGAGAACACTTGTTCATAATGGTTAAAAATCAGTATAATAGATTCTCTGTGTACGTGAAAAAACTTAGGGAAAAATCTGTGACTTTGTCCTATCTAATATTTCACATATTTTGTCATTAAATACATGATATAAAATTGTCATTGCTTGAGTAAAGGAGATTTCTCATGAAAGGATAGCATTTCTCATAAATGACGGCATAAAATATTAGTACAACTTACAGCATTAGAACAATCATAGGCAACACCTTTACCAAACACTGGTGTGGTGAGTCGACTGTAAACTTCCTCGGCATTGAGATTTTCATTGCGGCTGTTGAAGAACAGCGCTGATGACTCAGAACCAATGAGGTATGTGAAGGTCTTTCCCACCATGGTGAAACTAAACACTGGTCCATACTGAAACATCACATCAACTATCATTAAGCAGAGGCCAGCTATGAAACAACTAGCATGATGCAGAGATTACATGCTTCTTTACTACATCTACTGGGATCAATGACCATCTGACTTACTTGTTTGTAGGCTGCTACAAGAAACTCTATGGGACTTTGTCCAAAGCTGACAGCTTGACCCAGAAATGGTATTACAGAGGGGATATGAGGAGGCAGGTTCTCCTGAAATCAATACACAGTCATGTTATACTGATTAATATTCCATCATGTCACCGCATTTATTGTACACTTCCTTGGTAATCTTAACAAACACAAATGTTTTTGATGCAGTAAATTCATACCATCAGTCCACATATACCAATATATGGTATATGGTCTCTGACATCTCTGATTCAGCATGTGTTTGCATAAACAACTGATGCTTCCAGTTTATGGTATCTTTCAAAGTGAACAATTTCAGATGTGATCAAAACTATGATATATATTTCCCAAAGGTTTCACTGATTAATATGTAATATACACGTCTGGTGACACAGACAGTCTGAACTGTCACCTTTTTAAGAGGCGTCCTGTGAAGATCTAGGTAAGAATTGATCTTCAGGAACCCATAACAGGAGACTAACAGGATCGTGTGATCAGGCGCACTGTCTTGCTTGACACGCCATCGTATGCAAATTGTGAAAGTCGATGTTCATGCTGTTGATCATTGGATTGTCTGGTCCAAAGTCGATTATTTACAGACACCAACACATAGCTGGAATATAGCTGAGAGTGACGAAAACTACACTCATTCACTCATAAAAGTCAAACGTGAACTATCAATCCAAACGACTTATACACTGAAAAAGTGGTGATATCGAGTGCTTACTAAAAAATTTCTCTGGCGGAATCGAAAACAACACACAGTGAAGCCCTGTCATTGAAAAATAGACGATTTCAATATTTTGAAATAGTTATGAATTACCTGTTTCTTTTCGGTTAAAGCCCTCAGTGCCATTAGCGCACTCAGGACGACCGTTGTTGTCACAAGAGCGGCCGTTGCAGAATTGATTTCCTTCATGCGTTCCATGACACCACCAACCATCGACATTGTGTCCTCGGTCGCCATTGCTGTAATGTCTCAGCTGCCTTGTGGCTGCCTCCCTCTATGTATTGACAGATAATCGGATGAGATATCACATTAACTGCACGATTCCTTACCTTGCATGTTGAAAACAGGCGAGTGCCTGTCAACACCGGACCCGGATACGCTTCCGACAAAGTAGTTTTCAATTTAGAGAAGTGTTCATTTCAAAGTCAAAGTGAATATATATATCAAACGTTTAGATATATAGTACAGTATATATTTTCTTGTAAAAAATATATTTAAGTTCACGATAGAATGTCTTTCTGCATGGATTGTATTTTCTAAAATTACTACGCCGCTAGCAGACGCTCCGTACACGCTTAAAACTATTTTCATTGGTCAAGAGTTCTCTCCTCATGTGGGATAGAGACAGTCAGACGTTTCTTATCAAGTCAGCTGATTTATCCAAGGCTCAGCAAATGCACGTACGCCGCAAAGGGAATGTAACAATGTGTTTTGAAAAATCTGATATAAAAATCATGTCAAACCATAAATCTCTACATTAATCTCTCTAAACTTTACGTTACAGCTCTGTTAAATTGTTTGTGTACAAGGTCAGTTGTTATCGGAGCGGTTCAATAGCCTAGTGGTTAAAACGTTCGATCATCACGTAAAAGTCCCGTGTTCGATTTCCCACATGGGTACATTGTGTGAAGCTCATTACTAGTTACATTCAGGAATATTCGAAAAAGCTGTGTAAAACTTATAACTTGCTCAGGAAATATTGACAAATTAAGCTAATTTGCTAAAATAAAAATATGTGATTGTCCCATTCACGTGTCCTTCGAGTGAGCATGATATTAATCTTTTTGTCCATGCAGCTGCATATTTGTATGGTCGATATCGTGGAACAAACACCCAACCCTGGGCCGGCCTGGCATTGCAGCATGCGGTTGTAACACACAGCATGGGTCTAAAACGTACGTAAAATCTCCCTGATATTAGATCGACTTCACTAATACATATCGCAAGACCCCTAGTCTGTCTCACATTCAGTGAAACCACATTATTTTCCCTACAACATAGCCCCCACCCCCACTGAATCCGCATTCTAATTGTAACTTAATTATCATGACGTACGCAGTGACGTACAACAGATGAAAGTGCCTGCCTCATTTGGTCCGCGGGATGTCATGCGATAGATACCTATATTTCAGTATTGATTTTTTGGGTCCATTTAATTTTATTCCCTTCAGTTATTTTTTCATTTAGGGACAAATCAATGTAATCACACTCTGATGTACATGTACCAGCTGTGTAGATTAATTCGACCGAATTCTTCAAAATGGACCCAAAGCAGA
The DNA here is from genome assembly GCF_037392515.1 of Haliotis asinina. Classification (NCBI taxonomy): domain Eukaryota; kingdom Metazoa; phylum Mollusca; class Gastropoda; order Lepetellida; family Haliotidae; genus Haliotis; species Haliotis asinina. The sequence goes on along the minus strand of NC_090290.1, from coordinate 45,214,717 downwards.
TTCAATGGTATACCGGACGCCTGCAAGATATTATAGTCCTTTATCAACACATACAGGAGGATGAAACTGCCCAAGCTCACTTGAACCATGTCCAAACACTCAGGTAAAGCACAGGCATCTAGTAATTGAACTGTGCTTGCAAGTAGTGACATCAAGATACTAATCTAAAGCTTTCACTTGCAATCTTCATCCAACTTGAGAGCTTCCCTCTGTCGTCATGATCTCCAGGGCATTACTCTGCCACCAAGATCCTAATCCAGAGATTTCACTTTTTATCAAAATCCTAATCCAAAACTTTCACTTTTCACTAAAATCCTAATCCAGAACTTTCCTCTGTCGTCAAGATTCAAACCCACAGCTTCTCCGTGTCATTAAGTCCAAATACAGAGCTTTCACCTTTCATCAAGATCCAAATCTACGTTGAGCTTTTCCAAAGCTTTCCCTATAATCATGACCCAAATCCAGAGCTTGCCACCACCATCAGGATCCACAATTAAAGCTGTCTCATTCGTCTCCCATGGTTGCCACAGTCGTTACGACCATTGTTATCGTATTATATTATGTGAATACCCATGTCTTATAGTGTACACGATACGAGTACCTAAATTTTGGTATTTCCCGAGCGAGAGCCCATTTCTGGTGTCCCCCGTAGTGTTATTGCTGGAATATTGCTAAAAGCGGCGTAAAACTAACCCACTCCTGCCTCTGGGCTTGGATTAGGCGATATACACAGGCTTGTATATCAATATCCGTGCTTCACTGATATTACCTACAAGACATTTTAGCCAAGCCATCCAATCATGGTCGAATTCGTGAACATTCACTTACAAAGTCGTTTGGGGTAAAATATTTCTGGGCCAATCCCCCTCAAGGTGGCCATCGAATCATGAATCGAATCCATGAATATTCATTGTCAGTTCATACAGATACATGGGCCAAACCGTGCATTTAATAATAGAGGATGGCTTCTAGGCAGTAAAACACGAACGAAAAGAGTGGTGACGAAACAGAAATCTATCTAACCGTACAGAATAGTCAGGGGTATTTAATTTATATATAAAAAAAAATACGAGCAAATGAATGTTTGTTCATACTGGCTTTAATATATTTGACTGGACCACAGTGAAAGATTTAAAATGAATTAGAATCAAATTTCAAATTATTTGGCAGGTCAAGATATTTTTTAGTATTTGAAGATATACAGGTATCGATCTGTGGTGGCCCGCTGACATGTGGTTCGTGGGGGGTTCGTGTGGCGCATTCACATTGTACAAGCTCTTTCATAGGAAACATCATCAAACCTAAACCACCAGCACCCCTACCCTTAAATTATGCAAAGTCTCTTATGACCCCACACATATGCCAGCAACAGTACATTTGCCTTTAAAACGTTCTGGCTAAAAGGGAATCCTCGGTTGCCATGGTATCAACGGCCGTTGCCGCGCTGGAAAGGTTTCCTTCAACTAGCATTCATTAGTGTGATCAATCTGACATTAAAATTACCACGCGTTTCATCATCCAATCATGCTCAATATCAAATACATGAATGGTTACATTCATAGTTCTTCAGACTGGTGCCTTCGTCATCGATACTGGGAAGTTTAGTCACGTGAGATGAGAGTTATGCCCCTTTGACACCTTTCCTCAAGTAAACTCGTATAATCTTACTAGTAAATAACTATGGACAGTTCTTCGCTAATTCTTGAGTCAAATTCACAGGGCCCCGTCTTTCTAAATTAGTATGGCGTTCCATCTGCGAGATAATCAGAAACACCTTTTCATTCACCGCCTCAGCACGTCTTGTTGTTATAGCACGAACCGGCGAACCCTGGGATTTATTTAGTTCAGAGCCTGGTTTTCAGTTCTGATCCCATAAGGTCGGAGATGGTAGACGTAGAACTCCAGACTCAGCATGGACGTCGGAGTTATATAATGGAAGGAAATTGCATAATCGCTGATATTTTCAATACCCTGAAACACAAACCATTAACCGGTTAAGACATTCAATCTTAGAAACATGACGCCGAACTGTGAATATACTGAACAGCAAAAGAAACACAAGTTTTGAAAAACATGAAATCTCCTAAATGTAAGCGTTCATTTTTACGTCTTCCTTTAAAAACTTGACAAATAAAGACAAAAGAGTTCCATTCCTTTTCCTGTTTAGCATAGTTGGACCAAACAATCCTGAAGTAAAACTGATGGCAATCGACCTAAGAGGGGTGAAGGTCAGGTTCGCAGACTAGACTGATACATATCGTCGAATGCCATCTGCTTAGATCCATGCTCAAAATATCGATCACATGACTATATATTATACTGTGTCGTCACATGGCGGGAGTGTTTCTGTGTCAAGCTTTAAACAATAAAAACAAAACTGTCTAATGAATAGGCCTTTCATCTCCATAATACCGATGCAGAAATGTTTTATGTATAAAGTATTTAGCAGCATTCATAATAAGTTCACCCACAGCGGCAGAAAACAACATTGTACTGATAAACTAGTAATATGCTTTATATTTTTATGGTATTAGTACCAGCTATACCATGGCAAGAATCCAGAGAGTGAGTTCATGACACGGGCCGGTAAAGGCATATCTGGACGTTTCATAAACCCTGGACATCTAGACTACTGACAATAACCAGGTGAATCAGATCATGAGCTATTGTGGCTGGGGGTTCCGTTTTTGGGAAAATGCTATGGGTGAATGAGTGAGTGAGTTTAGAGCACAATGTTACGCCGCATTTAGAAGTATTCCAGCAGTATCACAACGGGGGACACCAGAAATGGGGAAGAGAACCCGAAACATCGGCGTGACGAGCGAACGTCTTAACCACAAAACGGACACTAGTACTGGTACAACTTTCTATCACCCCCTCCAAACCTCCACATCTCCACCAACCACATCCTACGTAGTCATCTTTTTTTGGCATTCCGGCGTAGAGACAGCGTGGGTAAGTTTCTTAGTAGTATTACAGCAATATCAAGACGAATTAGAGTGAATGGCGTTTTACGCCTCATTTATCTATATCAAGCAATGTAATTGCGGGGTGAGCTCTCTTTACGCAGTGTACTATACTGTACGGAATCGAAGGCTGTTGAGCGTTAACGACGAGTATCAAGATTGTAACAAAACTCTGATTTAGATTCATATTTCAAATTTACTTCTACGGAGACAATCTGTAAACAACTTCTGTCCATCCCATCTTACGACAAACAATATATTCACCACGAATCTTTATACATAAACTGAATCCAATGTCGCGCTTCAAAAATATTTTCACGATATACTGTTCTTAAATTGCTGGCTGCTCATAAAGCATCACCCCTCGGGTAATGGGCCCAAACCCCGTTTTTTAAGAGTCATATCCTTTCAGTTGTCTAACAGACTTAGTTTTATACATGTCTTTTAGAGGCATTTAGAAGCTGCATGTCATAGATGACATATTTTATGGATTAATTATAAGGACTAAAAAGGATTAATCCATAAAATATCTTAGTAAGTAAGATACACGATATACAAATAGTCTGCCAAACTTCAACAGGTCGATGACCTCCTACTGACCTGCTTAGCTCCACCCTTCACATAGTTGTAATACCATTTGGGGAACCCTCCGTTCACGTGTGTGTCCGGTGAGAAGCAGTGGAAGCGAGATCTACCAAGAGCGTCAGTAGAGTTTCCGGTCTTAATTCCTAGTTTTTCCATACATTTTCCTATCTCGGCGTCTTCTGATCCTCCGTCCCCCCGACATGTATTCGGGTTCCTTTTACCAAACCTTGTCAGTGCCTCTTTGCTTAACACGTAGCCAGCACCTCCGCTGTAGTAGCCCTGCTTCACTATGGGCTTGAAGTGAAGGCCATAAAAGAAAGGATCAGACGTGTTTTTCGTGGACAGAAAATATCTTAGGTTTTCCACAATGACGTAGGTGTCGTCATCGCACTTCATGAACCAGTCGGCTTGGTCGTAGTAGTGGTCGTACACGTATTTGAACGCTTGCATTGACTTGGCTGTCAAATGATTCCGGCCCTCCGTTACGTTGAGCGCGATCGTTGGGAGGCGGGGGTCGACCACGGAGCTGAAAAATAGAAGGATGTTGCAGCGGCGGCCCCATGTTGCTTTGACAACATCCGCCTTGGTCCGGAAGTTGGTCGGCGACGTCATAACCCAACAGAGCACGCGAACCTGTTGGGCCAATTTATCAGCTACTGAGGTGTCGTCTGCAAGAGAACAAATTATATCTCGCATCTTGTGTATTCAAAAGGATTGTTTAAAATCACCTTTGGGAAGTCATTCAGTGGTAGCGGTGGGGTAGCAGTGTGGCTAAAACTTTTGCTCGTCAGGCAGAAGACTCGGGTTCAGTTTTCCCAAGTCAAAATATTGAATACACAACAGCCTCGTTTTCTGTTGACTGGTTTTCGTCCTATTGCGCAAATTAGTGAAATGACCAGTCCAGAAATTCATTTAACTGAATACATATATATTAATCAGTATGATTTGATACATCAAAGCACTTGTATATTGCAACACTACGCTCCTTCTAATCCCTGCAAACACGTCGTACTGTGTGCTCTGTCGTACAACGAGCTCTGAAAAACGAAAGCCTGAAAATCGTGGGAATCTCGAACGAGGCTCTGCCGCTAGTACGGAATTGACATTATGACAATCTCCTTGTGTGTTACAGTACTACATGAACAGGCGCAATACACACATAACAGATGTAACCAGTGATCTGGATGGAGCGTGAATCATTTTACGATATCATTAAACAGGGGTAGGGGTAGTTAGGTGTAAGTGCTATGGGCCGAAGGCCTTTTCGAGTACGGAAATAAATATTTATATCGGTGTAAGTGCAAGGTCCCCATGCTTGACCTCATTTTACCTTACCTGTTGAATCATCATATTATGGCTTACCGTGATGGACGTGGGAGTCGTTGATCCGTCCACGGTGGGGTTCTTGTCCCACAGCTGCAATATTGGACGTCCCGCTCACGTGACCATTGAACAACGTTTGAGGGATGCGCATTAGTGGTTTGTTGACAACTTCAGATTGAAAGAATATTACTGATATAAGGAAGCCTAATGTCAGGCCAATAACGAACTGGAGTTGGGAATGTTTAATGTGCATCATGGTGGAGACCGTTAGCACCACGATCACTGTCTTCAGTTGAAGGACAAGGAGCAATTCTCTCTTCGGTTTTAAAAAGTTTACCAGTACGTATAATAATATAAGTAAGTTCATATGTTGTGCATTTGTTGTTTCTTTCCGACGGTAGTTTTACAACGAAAATTGTCCAATGAGTGACTGATGCTTGAATACTCAACTATTGCAGTCAGTTGGTGAGGGGGTTGGCGAAGATATGCTCAAGGTCTCTCCGCTGCCGTCAGTTTCGGATGTTTAACAGGCAAGTTTGCGTATATCAATTCAGCGTCTCACGGTTGCAGTCAGTTTACGATGTAAAAACATGCACGGATTGGTGAACATCCGTCCAACGTCTCTCGGCTGCCGTCAGTTAACGATGTTTAACATACACAGGCTGGCGTACGTAAATCTGCTCAACGTCTGTCAGTGCGGTCAGTGTGCAGTGTTTAACATACACAGGCTGGCGTACGTAAATCTGCTCAACGTCTGTCAGTGCGGTCAGTGTGCAGTGTTTAACATACACAGGCTGGCGTACGTAAATCTGCTCAACGTCTGTCAGTGCGGGCAATGTGCAGTGTTTAACATACACAGGCTGCCGTACGTAAATCTGCTCAACGTCTGTCAGTGCGGTCAATGTGCAGTGTTTAACATACACAGGCTGGCGTACGTAAATCTGCTCAACGTCTGTCAGTGCGGTCAATGTGCAGTGTTTAACATACACAGGCTGGCGTACGTAAATCTGCTCAACGTCTGTCAGTGCGATCAATGTGCAGTGTTTAACATACACAGGCTGGTGTACGTAAATCTGCTCAACGTCTGTCAGTGCGGTCAGTGTGCAGTGTTTAACATACACAGGCTGGCGTACGTAAATCTGCTCAACGTCTGTCAGTGCGGTCAGTGTGCAGTGTTTAACATACACAGGCTGGCGTACGTAAATCTGCTCAACGTCTGTCAGTGCGGTCAGTGTGCAGTGTTTAACATACACAGGCTGGCGTACGTAAATCTGCTCAACGTCTGTCAGTGCGGGCAATGTGCAGTGTTTAACATACACAGGCTGGCGTACGGAAATCTGCTCAACGTCTGTCAGTGCGGTCAATGTGCAGTGTTTAACATACACAGGCTGGCGTAGGTACATCTGCTCAACGTCTGTCAGTGCGGGCAATGTGCAGTGTTTAACATACACAGGCTGGCGTAGGTAAATCTGCTCAACGTCTGTCAGTGCGGGCAATGTGCAGTGTTTAACATACACAGGCTGGCGTAGGTAAATCTGCTCAACGTCTGTCAGTGCGGTCAATGTGCAGTGTTTAACATACACAGGCTGGCGTACGGAAATCTGCTCAACGTCTGTCAGTGCGGCCAATGTGCAGTGTTTAACATACACAGGCTGGCGTACGTAAATCTGCTCAACGTCTGTCAGTGCGGCCAATGTGCAGTGTTTAACATACACAGGCTGGCGTACGTAAATCTGCTCAACGTCTGTCAGTGCGGTCAGTGTGCAGTGTTTAACATACACAGGCTGGCGTACGTAAATCTGCTCAACGTCTGTCAGTGCGGTCAATGTGCAGTGTTTAACATACACAGGCTGCCGTACGTAAATCTGCTCAACGTCTGTCAGTGCGGTCAATGTGCAGTGTTTAACATACACAGGCTGGCGTACGTAAATCTGCTCAACGTCTGTCAGTGCGGCCAATGTGCAGTGTTTAACATACACAGGCTGGCGTACGTAAATCTGCTCAACGTCTGTCAGTGCGGCCAATGTGCAGTGTTTAACATACACAGGCTGGCGTACGTAAATCTGCTCAACGTCTGTCAGTGCGGTCAATGTACAGTGTTTAACATACACAGGTTACATGGACAAGATCGTGTCCATCTCTCAGAGGTCTGTTGTTTGTATGGTCTCTGTACAGGCATGGGACAGTGTTATTTCACGACATTTTGACGCAACGATGATCCATTGCTTATGTATTTCTGGTTCCGGAAAGACGTCTTGAGTCTCCAAGGACGAGTCTGTGTGTGAGCAGGTCATGACATGTTCCGCATGCCCATTATTATTGTTGCTTGTGATCAGTATCTGAAACGACAGAAGGATGTGTGGTAAAAATGTGGTTTCATAGATACACTCCTAAAGAACAAACACAATATACCGATAAGTATCAGGCAGTCCGACAAGTGGGATAAACACGGGGTAGTTGGACAAACACGGGGTGGTTGGACAAACAAGGGGTAGTTGGACCAACACGGGGTAGATGGATAAATACGTGATAGTGCCACAAACACTGGGTAGTTGGACAAACACAGCCCGGGGTAGTGGGACAAACACAGGGTAGTGGGACAAACACGGGGTAGTGGGACAAACACGGAGTAGTTGGACAAACACTGGGTAGTTGGACAAACACGGGGTAGTGGGACAAACACGGGGTAGTGGGAAAACACGTGGTAGTTGGACCAGCACGGGGTAGTGGGACAAACACTGGGTAGTGGGACAAACACGGGGTAGTGGGACAAACACTGGGTAGTTGGACAAACACAGGGTAGTGGGACAAACAAGGGGTAGTTGGATAAACACGGGTAGTGGGACAAACACGGAGGAATGCTACATACACGGGGTAGTGGGACAAACACGTGGTGATTGGACAAACACGGAGTAGTTGGACAAACACTAGGTAGTTGGACAAACACGGGGTAGATGGATAAATACGTGATAGTGCCACAAACACTGGGTAGTTGGACAAACACGGCCCGGGGTAGTGGGACAAACACAGGGTAGTTGGATAAACACGGGTAGTGGGACAAACACGGAGGAATGCTACATACACGGGGTAGTGGGACAAACACGTGGTGATTGGACAAACACGGATTAGTTGGACAAACACTAGGTAGTTGGACAAACACGGGGTAGTTGGACAAACACTGGGTAGTTGGACAGACACGGGGTAGTTGGACAAACAAGAGTAGTTGGACCAACACGGGGTAGTGGGACAAACACTGGGTAGTTGGACCAGCACGGGGTAGATGGTTAAACAAGTGATAGTGCCACAAACACGGGGTAGTGGGACAAACACGTGGAGATTGAACAAACATGGGGTAGTGGGACAAACACGGGGTAGTGGGACAAACACGGGGTAGTGGGACAAACACGTACCTAGTCAATATTTACGATTGGTCGATAACAGTAGGATATACGCCTCAGTGCCTTTGCGTTTATACAAACTGTACTATCGGCAATAATCACACGTTCTGTTCCCAAAATACCACGTGGTCAATGTGCGGTTATTGTTCACAACGTATATCGACTACTGATACCAACTGCGCAATAAGGCAGCCTTCAGATTGCAAACATAAAGGTGATGCACAACAGTATTTGTTGTATCTAAATGTAAATTACCCTCGGGGTTTGGAAACGCCTTTGCAAACTATCTATTAACATGTCAATAACATATTGTAATTTCCTTTGGTGCAGTCATAACAACGAAGCACATAATTACAAGAACACGCATATGAAATATTAAAGGATATTAAACGAAACACATAAAATATAAAACACGTTCAGCTCCCAGCGGAAGAGTTCTGTCTCACAGCCAAATTAAAAATTTTACAGTGTAAATGAGTAAACGTCAGTTTAAATCTATAGAATAAGTTTTTTAATTCGATCTAGTGGAATTCTGGCCCCTTCCTCCGGCAATGCCTTGCAGTTATTCTACCATCTGGACCGCCGGTTGACGTTCAGGTACGCCTTGTCCGTGTCGTCCCGCAAATGCTCGATGGGGTTGATGGCGATTTGGAAGGCCATGGAGCCAACGATGTTCTCAATCTGGAGATACTGGCATTATCTTGCCGGAACAGCGTCCGTTGCGGTCAATGATCGGAACCATATTAATCCTTAGGATTTGGTCTCTGTTCCGAAAACAGGTTAAATTGCCCAGAAGGCGCACATAGATTTGTGCGTGAACGGTCTCGATGGCTCCCGCATCATGAAACTTACCCTACCACCATATCGGTCATCCTTTGCGACACAGCTCATTTATACGTCAAGATACACGTACTCTCCTGTTACGTGCTCTTCCGTCGAGAGACACGTACTCTTTCGTGACGTACTCTTCCGTCGAGAGACACGTACTCTTCCGTGATGTACTCTTCCGTCGAGAGACACGTACTCTTCCGTGATGTACTCTTCCGTCGAGAGACACGTACTCTTCCGTGATGTACTCTTCCGTCGAGAGACACGTACTCTTCCGTCGAGAGACACATACGCTTCTTCTTACTGAAGCAGAACTCGTGATTCCTCACATGACCACATGCGCCGCCAGTTGTGTAGATTCGATAATAGAAGCTAACTGCACCACTAGACCTGTAGCACATCCTGAACTGCAGTGGTAATCCTAAGTCGACCTCTTCGGATCGACTCGTCATCACGATATCTTCTCAGTTAACTAAAAAAAAGCCAGTGAAAGTCTTAAAGCAAAACGACCTACTATAGGTAATGTCCCTGCCCACGATTCCTCAGAAATGCATGTGCATATTGCGATCCACTTTTTCTCAATGACATTTTCATGCAAGTTGACAATTTCGAACGTTTCCAAAGATACGGGTATTCGCTGGACGTTCGTCCCATGTGTTCAATGGCAAAATTATAACAATCAAACACTAATTTCGAAAATATTTGAAATGTCATATATCAAAATCATTTTTATTTATAAGGCATACCGTAAACAAACCGGGCCAGGCAATCTATTGATTGATCTTCAGTCGTAGAATTGGAGCCTCTTTCGGAGGATAATATTCCAACGGGTACTTGACGATATGTAGCTGATATATGAAAGTGTAAATACCTGTTAAAGTAAGTTCGGACTAACTATAATCCTTTTGTCTACACGTGCACTTGTGAGTAGAAGAGTTTGAGAAGAAATCTGTTCCTACTTAGTTTTGATTGTTGAAACAGAGAAAGAAAGGATCTGCAAAGGAGTCAAACAAGTTCAGGGCCACTGATCCAGAAGGATTAACGTCAATGACGAAAAAATGCTGAAGGTTCGTCAGCACCTGCTCCCTCAATCGTGACGGATACGGGGACTGGACTTTTGTCCACCCTGACAGAATTTCTCCTACCTAAGCAGCGGGACATAGGGAATGGTGAATGCTCATCACATGCCATTATTTGAAAATACTGATTGTAATAAAGTATCTCATCAATGTAGGCGATTCGGATTTTCTAACGCCTCAATGGTATAGTGAACGATCCACTTTGATCCAATATCCTTTTATGCCTCGGTATTTAATCATGTAAAAATGGATAAATAACGTTTATCTCTACAATATGTAGTTGATCTGTGAAATACCTATTAACATAAGTTCGGACTAACTACAGTTCCAGTGGTAGGACAAACTTCAGTTCCAGTGGTAGGACTAACTTCAGTTCCAGTGGTAGGACTAACTACAGTTCCAGTGGTAGGACTAACTTCAGTTCCAGTGGTAGGACTAACTACAGTTCCAGTGGTAGGACTAACTACAGTTTCGGTGGTAGGACTAACTACAGCTCCAGTGGTAGGACTAACTACAGTTTCGGTGGTAGGACTAACTACAGCTCCAGTGGTAGGACTAACTGCAGTTCCGGTGGTAGGACTAACTACAGTTCCAATGGTAGGGAGATAGGAAACGTGAAAAAAGACTTTACCGAGTTGAGATTAGTGCGAAAATGAGCAATGCGGATTTTTGCAAAGTCCAACGCGAAGTATTTGGAACAGAACATGGCTTTATGCAAATTAGTGTGTGGTGATTTTGTGTGATAAAGGCACTGTTTAAATAGCCGTTTTGAATTTAGAACTTAGCTTCAGTATAACCGACAGCTGATCTAAACATTATAACTTTCATGCTGAAACGATTGAGGATGTAGCTACCATGGAGTCTCTCACCGTCATTATGAAACAGACTTATTTCGACATGTCCTATTTGCAGTTGTGTAAATTTGAAGTATACAGAGTAACAGCCTAAAACAGATTTTTGTCTTTTTCGGACAAGACTGTAAGAATGGACATAAGAAGTTTGTTGGGCTACGAACCTTTCGAGAATAGCTAGCAAAATTGCAAGCACAATGTGTTTAGCGCACTATACGGGTATTTATTACTTTATGCAAATTACATGGACAGGAAAAAAGAACTCCTGTGTGTAATCTGTCCTTGATACCAATGAGCCAAGTTATATAGCTTCAGCCTGAAGTTTCAGTAAAGTTAATGACTCCCTTAAAGCACTTTCGGGAAGGGCAATTTTACAGTTCAGTAATTTACGAAGATAATAACATTTTCTAATTCTGAAGAGGCAGAGATTTGAGTTATGCTAAGTGGAACAGACAGAAAACTTACCAGCTTTCCGAGACACAACAGAAGGACATGCGAACTCCACTTGGACCTATATCGACTCCGTGTAGCCATTCCCAGTAAGCGGTACCGCTGTTTGTCTGCCTGTTGTACAGACACGCATGGACAGAAACAATGCAGATCTGTAGCTGTTCCTATAGATCGGAACAAAGAACAGCATTCAGATAACGATCAGTTCCTCTTTAGTTCAATATATTGCGAGCTATGGAAGCGTATTAGTGCCACGATCTAAATGAAATCTGTCATCTGTGTAGAATATAATTATTTCTACGTAGAAGATAATTAGAACTAACTCGAAGTAAGTGACACTCCCGGCATAGAGGATATTATGGTTTTGTGTATCGTATTCGGGGAATAATATTGTAATACCGCCCTAATAAGTTTACGCACACATTAGATACACGAGTTCCGAAACATTTATATAAAACGAATATAAATATATCGGATAAAATTTGGTTGTGGTCACGTTTAGTTAGCCTAACGATGAAAGAATCTCCATTTAAACGCTCTATGCCATAAACAAGAAATTATAAAGTCACAAGTAAAGTTGTATGTTTCATCCGAGAAAAAAACATTTTCAGGGTCATTATAATTTTATAGGCCAAAGCCAGATGTTTGACTTATAACAAAAGACGGATTTTTTTTTTAAAGCAAACGCAAATACAGCAATAAAACGTGAACATATTTTCGTTTCCTGATACTTCAGAACTTTAGGGTCTTATTTAATATAAATTTTTAAGCAACCGCGGTGCACTTTTGAAACGTATACTCATATATAGTATTATTATAGGTTGTTCATAGGTCACGAGGAGGACAATATAAGTTGTTGATTGGTCGCGAGGGTACATAAACCCTGGGACCCGAGGGGCCAGTGAACAACGTATTTATCTTACAGAACACGTCAATGTTAACTTTGAACTGTCTGAAGCATGGGTATTTCGCCGTACACTCCAGCCAACCTGTGTGAATCAAACGATTCGAATCGTGCATCTTGCTGTTTTTCACGCAGGTATTGTTTTAATTCCCCTTCTTAATATCCACAGGGAATATACTTGAACGTTTTGTCAAAATTTATTTACTGGAATACGAGGCAAACCTTTTCGTAGCCATCACTAGATTTTGCAGACAATCAAAACAGATTTAGAGTTACCTCCCTTAATCGAATTGCATTCGCAAAGCATCGGCAATTTCCATGCATCATGCGTGATTCAATGTTATTCGAGCTAAAATGTACTACCACAATATACCAAATGAGTTCAGCATTCCCAGCGGGGTACGCATAAAATGTTGCTAGCCTGTAAATTGAAAGTAATAGAAGAATACTCAGCCAATCAGAGTACGACATTATGTATGAGGCAAGATAATGTAGTTGGTACAAGCTGCTATTCCATGTGTCAGTGACCTTGCACAATGTAGCATAATGGCCCTGTGTATAAAAACCTGACTGATATGGTCAGGCGAGACCAACCAAGGAGACCAGTCAGGGAAACGAACAGTGGCCGGATTGCGGGTCAAGTTGGGGTGTCGGCCCACCTAAGGCTCGGTCGACGTTGAAACATTGCCGTCCGACTTCTGAATGTGTATATGTGGCAGAGCGGGTCTCCACATCGGGAACATTGGCCACTCAATCCCGATGTGCTTTCTGACACATGTTTACCACTATACGTGCCATTTCGACCATAAATCGACCAAACAATAATAAAACATGGCCGCTGCTGTCTTCATCTCTACCACTGATTCTCGTTTTCCCTCCGTCTCTTGTCTGCCACACGAGAGCAACCACAACGGACTCTACTGGACACATTTATGCTACGACCACGCAGACATGACATGAAAGTTAATATCCCAGTAAACGCTCGATCATTGAATAACTGTAACTGATACTGATGATTCCGAATTCCTTATACGCATATAAGAAGGCATGAAATATGACATTTTCAAATATTGACTACTCGATCCATGGGACATTTGTAAATTAAGATGGTGAACAAACATATACTACCATGACTATCGTCAGAACCCCATCTTCAAGACAATTTGTCAAAGACAGTCTAAGTAAACTTCGTCTCAGTGTATTTCGTTACACCTCACCACTGAGTCTAACGAAACCTAGTAGAAGGTCGTGTCAAGGTTGAGCGACCAATGACCGTCCAATCAAACGCGTGACGGTTAAATAGATTTAACCAATCAGACAACGGCTACTATTTAGGGATCAGAGGGACTTTCAAAATATTCAGGCTACAGACACGGATCTCTCCGCAGACAAAAATCAGGATATAACATAGTTATTTGACCTGCAGTATATATGCTTTGGGGTTTCTGTTCCAATGGTTACCATTAGCTAATATTTCCGCGAGATAACATTTTTGACTATTGCCCAAAACACTATTTTCAGCGACTGTTTACCCACTGTTGTCATGGTTGTACGTAAGCCGTGTTCATCACCCGGAAGCGAGCGTACGCTAAATAGCACTCGGAATCGTTCGGGTACGAACCTTTACGAGATAAAAAGTTCCAAAGGCATATGCGAATATCCACTTTTGCGAATTGGTAAGCTGTGTTCTGATTGGTCAATCTCATAGGTTACCTGACGCGACCTTCCATAAGGTTTTGTTAGACTCGGTAGTGGAGTGTAACGAAAAGTAGTGAGGATAAGTTTACTTAGACTGTGTCAAAGATGAAATCAAATGACATTTGAAGCCTACCGAGAAAACGAATGTGAAATACTTGACTTTCACATGGGATGCATGTTTGTACAATTTGGGGGTGAAACCTTTTTTTCTATATATAGGCACCAATTGGCACCATTTGTGCTCCTCTGCCACTGTTTCTTTATGTATGTGAATCAGAACATCTGCTAAGGTTGGCAAAGTCCAAAAAAGAAGAGTGTAGCCAAAAGGTTTAAAGGGCACATGCAACCAAAACATCAAACATAATTAAAACACAGTTATCACTTGTTCATGATATATGAAATGCAGTGGTGACTGTGAAAGAACAAATACACAAACTTATAAACTTATAATCGCAAATCAAAAGTGCAATATTTTGTACTTGGGTTTACCCTCCTCGAAACAAAGCAGCCGCGATACCGAACCCAGTCAGGGCCGGTGGGTGTGCACTCATGTGTAACAACGCCTTGTCATTGGCCACTGGTTCATTTGCCGATACTTTTAGCCGGCTCTGTGTTTATGGCTCCAAAGCCCAATAGGTGTCAATTTCAAATTGCATGTGGACAGTAATTGAAGTTGTGCATTTTTTGCATATTGTCACAGGTAGACATATAGGTGTGAATAAACCTGACACTGAGTTTTCTCTGTTCTCTGTGACAGATTCTGCCTATCACAATCAACTTTTTTTTTTATAGTTTTATTTTTATAGAGTAGATTAGGTACTTATGATTATGTACACAGCCAAGATTAGTCTACTGCTGATGGTCTCATACTCCGTGCAGCGCATATGAACACAACGTATTATAGCTGTTGAAACCAGTTTTTCAATCAGCGCTGAGTGAATATTAGTGAATAGTTTGAAATCCGATTCCGCAACCAAACGTTAGAGAATGAGAGTTTAAGAGAATAGCTTTAATGAATAATTTCAAAAAGTATTTAACAACAGTTCAACAATAATGACGTTCAATTTTGATTATTACCATAATGCCATTGCAAATTAAATATCACCCATATATGGCGACAACTCAATAATAAAACTTGAGATGACCTCCGACTAGAAATGCTTCATAGTTCAATACATAATATATAATATATTGTACTGTGAAGCATTTCGACTCGGGGGTCATCTCAAAAACAATATTTTTAGAACTTTAATCCTCGTTAAAAGACGAGGGCCTGTGTCCAGGGTCTCCTTTCACGAAGCAGCCTTTAGCACGGTTAACCTTAACTTCCATTCTTTAATATTGCACTAAGATTACCCTAGTGACTTACGATCGCCTTAGTGCTTTGTGAAAGTGAGTGAGTGAGTTAAGTTTTACGCCACACTCAGTAATATTACAGCTATATGACGGCGGTCTGTAAATAATCGAATCTGGACCAGACAATCCAGTGATCAACAGCACGAGCATTTGGGAACCGATGACATGTGTCAACGAAGTCAGCGAGTCTGACCACCCGATTCCGTTAGTCGCCTCTTACGACAAGCATGGTCGCCTTTTATGGCAAGCATCTTTGTGAAAGGATGCCCTGGATGTTGTTCTGGAGAAGTAGAGGCAGTCATGCAGCTCCTCGGATCCATGTGGAGACTTCACGTCCGGGTCCTCTCTATAGGGAACAGCAATCCCTAGACACGGATGTGAATTCATACATACAGTGGAAGATGTCGAAACCGGCATCTGTCCAATTCGGCAAGTTCTCAACACCAGCGTAAAATCTCAGTCCTGTTTGTGGCTTGTACATTTATCATCAGCTCTACAGTCTGGCACATTGCCAAAACTGCACAATTTCTTCAGTCCCGATGAGTGCCGGTTTAGACAGCCTCCACAGTACATGATCTATCCAATACATGTATGCGAAATAGTTTCCATTTTTTTATTCAGTCTGACTAACTATGCCCGAAAGGTACTAGCCCAAAATAATTCACTTGCCCGAAATTTGAATGTAGACAAGGGTTTCATTTTTAAGAAGCTGCAAAGATGAACATTTTTATCAGATCATAATCTTGCATGATCTAAAAGAGCATTATAGCTTAACAAGTCGGGGGTAGTGATATATTTACAAAATGACCCCATGAAAATTTGCTACCTGGTCGGGCCTGTCCGTATCTATCATACCGTTCGATGGATAATGTAGCCATACAGCATGACTGAATCGAAAAGTGAGCGACTTCTGGCTTGGTAGTATTCAACATGTTTTTTTTCGCGCAAAACTTATTTTCAATCTATCTAACACATCTGACAGTGTCTGTACCAACTTCGATGCGTGTATTCTTTGGCTGATAGCATTTAATGTATCTTGACAATTCCCACTTTAAAGTACAACTTATGCAAACTGATATGATAAAAGGGGATAAACCAAATGTTTGCAATATACATTGCATAGGCAAAGGGGATTTGGTTTCGGTGCACTTTGGACATATATTGAAACAAATAGATCAATTGAATAAATTTTAAGTTTTAACGAAACTTTTTGAAATGATTTTGTCTGTGAAATGTATACCATATAATGTACTAAAACATAGCTCTGAATATCTGTCCCTGGTCTCACACATTCCCCGTAACACGTGTATGCTAGTGAGTGACTGGGTGACTGATTTTAGTTTTACGCTGCACTCAGCAATACCCCAGCTACATGGCGGCGGTCTGTAGAATAATAGAGTGTGCACCAAACACTCCAGTGATCAACAGCATGAGCATCTATCTACGCATTGGGCGTATGCTGACATGTATCAACCAAGTCAACGAGCCAGACCACCCGATCCTGTCACGACAGACATGGAATACAGAAAATAAAGTCTAATCCGAATATTAATGTGCACACGTCAGTAGATAAAAGTATCTCAGGGTATCATCTTATTAACTATTATATTTGAAGATGGAAGTATTGTGAAGTACCGGTAATTAGTTTTTAGACCATGGCACTAATACCCTTCCATACCTAACTGAATGTCTGTTACTGTTATGTTAATGACTGCTGTTACACAGCTGTCACAAAAACATTATACTGAGTTCGATATTTCATCGTTCTGCAGCTAGTTGTATTATGTGACATCGAGCTGGTTGTTATATAGCGCCATTAGGTTACATTTCTTTCTAAAGAGAATACCGTACAACCTCTCAAAATATGACTTAAGGTAGTGCGGACATCACTTTAAATGTTAACTGATGCGGTGCCCTGTACCTTAACAACCACTTATGACAGTCATTGGGATATAGTGCTTTTTACCTTCAGACATAAGGCGAGCGGTGGGGACCTAGTGGTTAAAGCGTTCGTTTGTCATGCCGAAGATCGGGGTTCGATTCCCCACATGGATAAAATATGTGAAGCCCATTTCTAGTGACCCTCGCCGTGATATTGCGAGAATAGTGCTTGAAGCGACGTAAAATCATACTCTCTCAATACATACTAGAAATATACTGACGAAAAGAAATATAGGCACAGGCGATCCTGACACAGTCAATTTTTAAAAATCTGACTGGCAAGTGATGTGTGGTCACCGAAAAGGAGTCCCACCGTTGCATGTATTTATATTGAGTTTACCTAATAGCCCCATTCAGAGTTGGTGGCGTTGGTCTTGCTTAATGGTTAAAGTGTCCGCTCGTCACGCTGAAGACCCGGGTTCGATTCCCCACATGGTTACATTTGTGGTGTCCTTTGCCGTGATGTTGAAGGGGTATTGCTAATATTGACCACCACCACCACCATTCTGAGTGAGTTAGTGAGGTATTACGCCGCTTTTAATAATATTTCAGCCATATCACGGCGGTGCATCCTCATAGTTTCATCGTTGTGAAGTATTGTGTCTCAAAGTCCCTGAACCACATATTCCTCATCTGAATTTCCAGTGTCACTTGGCCTTTTTTCTCTTCATGCATTTAGTCAATAGTTTCTGTCACAATTGGACTATATATGAGCTACGGTAAAAGGCCAAGTAAAGGCAAATGAGGGTAAAAATAAGATGAAAGAACACTATTTTGAGGAATAGAATTATGCCCCTCTTTCTGTTGATGTGAACGAGTTCTTGACTTAATGATGATTATTTGGGGGATTTTACGAGCGCTTTCCTATACGATACATATTTCGAGCACGGCCTGTCACGCGGCCGTTATCTATTTATGCAAATGGTTAGTCACAGGCACCACACGTAGGGTGGTCATGGGTGTCCATTTAACGAGTACTTGGTGTTATCATTGATTATTAGTGAGCCTTTTATATTTTTTTCACTGCTCCTTTGCGGTACGGGATTCTTGTCGGGCAAAAGTGTACTTGTTTCTTAATACTGCCCGAACCAAAAATTCGACCCAATCTTAACATTTCTTTCCTTTTTTTACGCTTGAGAAAATGCAACTTTGACAACAATTTGGCCATATAAGAATTACTGAAACCCTAGGTCTTTTGAGAAGTATTTATATACTCAAAAGTGCCAATTACCCAATAAGGATAGGAAACGCTGTCTAAAATTACTCAGTTCTTTAAACTAGCGGGACTAAACGCTAGTTACTCCTCAAACAGTGCCATTACTCATACGTGAACAGACATTGGAGTAAATACCAAACTGCTTGTAAAATTATCTGGAGCTCAAATATATATTCATATATACCATTAAAAATGTAGGGGATACTGGATTTGCAAGATTGATAATATGCAAACTAAGGAGGAAACAGATGATGAAGAGAGAAATTAAGGGAAATGTGACAATTAATTAAAATTAATAATAATAATTAAAAACGCTACATCTACAAATAGGTCACTCTATTCCTTCCAGGCGAATTAAAAAGCACCCACGTTTTATCGATTTGTAAAATTTCATACACACGCCTACCTACAATCCTTAGACTATTAGCAAACAAACTAGATGCTATTTCAGATGATATAATCGATAATGTAAACAATTGTTTGAATAATTGAACTGATTGATGACATTTCGCCATCGATTCTGGCTCAAGTTTATTTTCGGCTGAACGTTGCCGTGTAACGTCATGGCCTCAATACTCGACGCCGACACGTCTTTGACGACGTGGCTCGTGATTAGCACGTTCAGTTTCATCGGGAAAAATAACACTTCGGGGTTACTTCCCTCCGGACACCTGTCCAAATATCGGCAGAATGTCCGCAGCTTCATTTAATGTTGGCTCGACAGTTCACTTTTGTTGGAACTGACACGACGGCATCCATATTGCCTAGGAAATATCTTGGTGTATTTACAAATTATCATATGGACGATAAAATCAGCATTTATGTGCTAATTAATGCCTTTGTTTGTGCGAGTAAGTGAGTAAGATTTAGACACAATATCCAGGAAGTATTAGCCGGTGAATACCACACACGGCACTTGCTTCTCGTACACCTGGCTGTCCCTTTCGCTGGACTCCCTCGTAACAAACTGTAAACTGTGTGAATATTTTCATGATAGTGTGTTACACACCTCTTTCATTTTTAGGACAGAAATTCTGCAAAAACACTCACAGAGTTGGTATGATCTTTTGATCAGCGTTTCACTGAGTATTTTAGGTTTGGTAGTTTTCGTGTTCATCTGTAATTCATCGGTCCGCTTTTGAGCCAAACTGACTATACCACAGAGCTTGATATAAGCTCCTGTAATGAGTACTACTTCACTGGGTTTTAACAAAAGTAAGCAAGTGGGTTTCTTTCAGAGAAGCAGATGATGTTAGAGATCCTTCTAGGAATATGGGACGGAGGGGTAGCATAATGGTTAAAGCGTTCGCTCGTCACACCAATGACCCGGGTTCGATTTCTCGCATGAGAACAACATCTACACGTAAAACTAGACACATTAACTCACTCTAGACATACATTAAAATGAAGAATTATGCATTAATCTGAAACATGGATAGAGCTTTTTCCGGTAGAGCCATCTACCCCAACCCAAACGTCAACCCCCAACCAACCAACCGATCCAACCAACCATCTACCCCAATCCAAACGTCAACCCCCAACCAAGCAATCCAAACAACCAGCCATGTACCCCAACCAACAAACCAACCAACCAACCCTCTACACAAACCCATCCCAACAAACCAACCAACCAATCTACCCCAATTCATTCCAACCAATCAACCATCTACCACAACCCAGCCCAAACAAACCCAATAACACCGGAATGAGTTCCAAAGTCAAGTTTAGAAGACCCATATTATTGAAGCCATGACAGCTGCGCTGGTGAGATGGGGTAGTGAATCATAAACTGACAATAGGTTTTATCAGTTCATGCGTATTCAAGGGACAAACGGTGCACTTGATAATCGTGGGTGGACGATAATGGACGAACAAGGCAATATTCTATCCAAAATGCAAAATGTTCAAGAGTGAAAATGTTGGATTGAGTGTTTGTTTGTTTGTTTCTCTGTTTGTTTGTTTGTTTGTTTGTTTACATTGGCTTTAATAAAATCATCTCAACAGAAAAACTTCAATGGAATAAAAATCCAGAATCGTATCTTGCTTGCGAACACAATCGGGAACAAAAATAGGCGTTTGCATTTCCAGCCTTTATACACCCACAAACATATCATCAACGGTAACATTTGTCTTTGAAACAACTTCCTGGAAGAACAAGACGTTCTTGCACGGCAGGAGCCCTGGTTGCCAGGGCATCAGCAGTCATTGTTGTTTATGTTCTCAATTATTTACTTCAACGATCCCTCAACAAGCAATATAGTTGCAATAAACAATCCAACAATACCAGGATGTCGTTGATAATGTTTCATCAACCACTTCACGTACAATATCAATACACGGAACTGGCGCTTTTGTTACTGATACTTCTCGTTGCGAGACACGAGCGCCAGCTGACGACACTGGGAAGTTCGGTTACGTGAGGTGAGAGTTGTGTCCCTTTGGCACTGGAAGACATGACCAACCCTCTCTCCAAGTAACTAGCATAATTATAAATAACTATGGTCAAACTGTTTCTTGACCTTGCAGTTCTCCTGGAGTCAGATTCACAGAGCCCTGTCAGTGTGTCGCTCATCCGTTACCGTTTATGCTGCAAAGGTTTTACTTCAAAGTGCACATATCCCTGTGTGATCAAGCAGACATTACTATTACCACGAGTTTCATCAACCACTTCATATTCAACATTGCGTACATGAATGGTTACATTCAAAGTTCTGAAAACTGGTGCCTTTAACATTGATACTTCCCTTAGCAAGGGCGAGGAAGGAGCACTAGCTGACGACACTGGGAAGATTAGTCACGCGAGATGAGAGTTGTGTCCCTTGACACAGGAGGACATAGCCAACCTCTCTCCAAACACTCTTCGTGGAATGTAAACCCGCACCAAATACAACGAACTATTCACACGCCACTCATATGAATTCCTTATTTATAGATATCTATGGTCAGTGTGTCTCCAGGCATCACATCCACACCATCCACATCAGATGTGTTGTTCCACGCCGGAGGGAATGTGAAACGTGTTGTCATAGCAACATGGGCGGTAACTCCCAAGGGTTTCTTTGAAGATAACACCTACCAGAGCCTCAGACATCGGGGCCTAGATTTCCGAAGCTCTCTTAGTACTAATATTGTTCTGAGCTAATGACAATGTATGTCACTGACTATCTTAGCGCCAAGAGAGCTTCGAAAATCTAGGCCCCGGGACTTAGTTTAGAGCCTGGTTTTCTGTTCTGATCCCATATGGTCGGAGATGGTAGATGTAGAACTCCATACTCAACATTCTGCTCGGAGAGAGGTAGTGGAAGGAAACTGCATAATCGCTGATATTTTCGATACCCTGAAACACAAAGCAGCAAATCATTTAGAAAATCAGTGTCCTGTAAATAGCACAAAATACTCCTTCAGATGATCATCCCAAATTAATTTTCATTCCGAGAGTTATCACCCTTTAATCTTCAAACGGACTGAGAGGTTTTATACAGTACAGATTGTCGATATATCCATAACAATAGTGATGTAATAATCGGTCATGAATAATTTTCGAGATTTGTAGGTTGTGTGCTAAGCAATTAGCATACATTAGCAATATTCCAGCAATATCACGGCATGGCTTCACATTTCAGATAATGTATTTGTTTGCTCAGAGGGTTATCTCCCTTTTATCTTCTATCTGAAGGCTGGCGCGCAAGCCATTTTTTTCGGGTAAGCCCGATAGGTTGCAAATCTTACTATATAGACAGTATTGAGGGTTTGCCCAATTTTCAGCAAATAACGTGTTTAAGCCCGAACATGTTGGGGTTTTTTTTATTAATGGTATCTACGCTACAGTCCAGGTTATTCTCATACGAAATACATTCATGAAATAATAGCCTGATATACTCCAGCAGGTCAATGACCTCCTACTGACCTGCTTAGCTCCACCCTTTACGTAGTTGTAATACCATTTGGGGAACCCTCCGTTCACGTGTGTGTCCGGTGAGAAGCAGTGGAAGCGAGATCTACCAAGAGCGTCGGTAGAGTTTCCGGTCTTAATTCCTAGTTTTTCCATACATTTCCCTATTTCGGCGTCTTCTGATCCTCCATCCTCCCGACACACATTCGGGTCTCTCTTAGCAAACCTTGTTAGTGCCTCTTTACTTAACACGTAGCCAGCACCTCCGCTGTAGTAGCCCTGCTTCACTATGGGCTTGAAATGGTGGCCATAGTAGAAAGGTTCAGACGTGTTTTTCGTGGACAGGAAATATCGTAGATTTTCCACAATGACGTAGGTGTCGTCATCGCACTTCATGAACCAGTCGGCTTGGTCGTAGTAGTGGTCGTACACGTATCTGAACGCTTGCACTGACTTGGCTGTCAAATGATTCCGGCCCTCCGTTACGTTGAGCGCGATCGTCGGGAGGCGGGGGTCGACCACGGAGCTGAAAAATAGAAGGATGTTGCAGCGGCGGCCCCACGTTGCTTTGACAACATCCGCCTTGGTCCGGAAGTTGGTCGGTGACGTCATAACCCAACAGAGCACGCGAACCTGTTGGGCCAATTTATCAGCTACTGAGGTGTCGTCTGCAAGAGACAAATGATACATCGCATGTTGTGTAAGCACCTTCCGAAAGTTATTCAAGATAAAGAGTGGCCGTTGGGTAGCACAGTGGTTAACTTGTTCACTCGTTACTCCAAGGACTAGAGTTTCATTCCATCATGGTAAAAATGTGCTAGACCAACGTCTCTTACTTGCGAAATATTGATAAATGCGGTATTAAACCATTCTCACTCATTCAAATAATAGACGCAGCATGTTCTTCCCTCTACCCGTTTCGTATCGTAGCTCAGTGGTTAAAGCGTTCGCTCGTCACGCCGGACCCGGGTTCGATTCCCAACATAGATGTATGTATGAACGTGTGAAGCCCATTTCCGGTGTCCTCCGCTGTGATATTGCGGGAATACTGCTAAGAGCGACGTAAAACCATAATCATCCAATCACTACCTGTTTCTCAACGTTATAAAATCGAATTAAATCATTTCAAAAGTGAGTGAGTGAATTAAATGGGTTTCATAACATTTCAGTGATGGCACATGTCAGTTTTATGTTTGATGATATGCTCCGTACTCGCCTAAACAATTCAAATTGTATTGAGCTACATATGTTCTAAAACAAAGAAATCCGCGCTTGGACGCCCAATCCTTTTTACCTTACTTTTGAAAGTATCATTTTATGGCGTACCGTTGTGGACGTGGAAATCGTCGATCTGTCCCCCAAGGGGAGCTTGTTCCAAAGCGTCTATCTCGGACATCCCAATCACGTGACCACTGACCATCGTTTGAGGGATGCGCACTCTTGGTTTGTAGACAATTCCAGATTGAAAGAATAGTATTGATATAACGAAGCCTAGAGTCAGGCCAATACCGAACTGGAGTTTTGAGCGTTTAATGTGCATCATGGTGGAGATAGACTGTTATGTTCACGATCACTGGCTTGGGTTGAAGGACAACGAGGAATTCTCTCTTGGATTAAATTTTTCACACGTATTTCCCCAACGATAGGTTTACGCCAAACAAAGCGTTTTGTCCATTGAGTCGCCGATGGTTAAATACACAACTATGATATACTCGACAAGGACTTCCGGCTCTCTGCGTCTGTCAGGTTCTACAAACAATTTTCACGATGTCCTTTTCTCCCATGCAGACGGGTTAACGCACATCCGTACAACATCTTGCTGCTACTGTCAGTGCACAGAGTTTAACAGAGGTTATATAGACCAGTTCGTGAAAATATGTAGGTCCTTTGGTGTTATTTTACGACAACTACAATCTCGACCTTTGATACAACGGTTAACCACTGCTTACGCATTTCCGGTTCCGGAAGTCCTCTCTCTTGTCATTGTTGGTCGTAATGGGTATCTGAAACAATGGAGTAAGTGAGTGAACACAGTTCGACGCCGCTTCTAGCAATGGGGTGAGGACAATCACGAATTATTTGAATTATTAGAAGGTACTGGATTCATACATGAGACTGGGGAAAATGACGATGTCCCATGGACAATCACGAGGTACTGGGAAAAGTCACGAGGCATTGGTACAACCATCAGGTACCGAGGACAATCACGGGGTACTAGGGCCATCACGAGGTCCCTGGGCCATCACGAGGCACTGGGGACAATCACCAGGTACTGAGGACAATCAAGGGGTAGTGAGGAAAATCACGGGGTATTGGGGCCATTACGAGGTACTGGGTACAATCACGGAATACTGGGGACAATCACGGGGCACTAGGGCCATCATGAGGTCCACGGGCCATCACGAGGTACTGGGGACAATCACAGCGTACTGAGGACAACCACAGGGTACTGGGGACAATCGCCGGGTACTGGGGACAATCAAGGGGTACTGGGGTACTACATGACAGACTGGGGATAATCGCGAGGGCCTAAATGTAAGCATGGTATATTTTCGAACAATCAGCACCGCCACAAATCCCACGTTCTGTTCCAATTATATTCCCTGTTCGACGTATAAGTGGGTGAGTGAGTAAGTGAGTTAATATGTTAAGACACATCGACAATATTTCTGCCACATCGTCACAAAATAAAATTAAAGATTTATAGTAACTGAAAATAAGTATTAAAATCCTGTCAAAAAAGGAAAGAAATAGAACTAGATTATCACAAATACATAATTAAAAATAGTAATTGACTTTTTAACTATAAATGACTATGCAATATAAAACAGACTATGGATGGCTAACAGCTAAAGGTAGATTACCTGACAATAGACCACGCTTCCTGCATGAATCTCAGCTGTTTTTACACCGTCCCTTCAGATGTGAGCAAGTTTTGACGATCTAGCCCTAAATTAAACCTACATATATGTTACAGTTAAAAACAAGTAGTATGTATAAAATTCCTATTTTTGGTTTCAATTTAGAGGTGTTCTTTACGAAAAATCTGCAATAAACAGCACAATAATACAGATTTCCGATTGCGAGCATGGAGCTGCTGCATAGTCGTGTATGCGTAGATGTCACACCCACCCTCAGGTGTTAGACACACCTGTCAAACTGTCAGTTAACATGTCAATAACATATGGTAATTATGGTTGCTGCAGCAATGTCGATGTCCCGGAGAACAATATCGCCTACAGGCGAGATCCACGTATAAAGCAAATTCAGGTTGCCTTTAAGCTAAATATATGGCCACATGGGACTACATCCAAAGCAATCAAACACCCATGGCATTTCCTAACGAATGAGAGAGTGAGTTTAGTTTCAGTTCTACGTTACATAATATACACTAAGCAAAGTTATTAGTATCTTCAATTGCAATATTCGTAGTTTTTTTAGTGAGTGGTGAGGGAGTTTAGTTTTACGCCGCACTCAGCAATATTCCAGCCATATGGCGGTGGTCTGTAAGTTATCGAGTCTGGACCAGACAATCCAGTGATTAACAGCATGAACATCGATCTGTGCAATTGGGAACCGATGGCATGTGTCATCTAAGTCAGCGAGCCTTACCACGCGGTCCCGTTAGTCGCCTCTTACGACAAGCGTGAAACACCTGGAATAGGCTTCACACATTATCTCCATGTGGGGGATCGAACCCGGGTCTTCGGCGTGACGAGCAAACGCTTTAACCGATATATCCAAATGACTGCCCTGCGTGGTTGTTAAGGTGTAGGGAATAGAGCTCTCTTGGCGCTTGGATAGTCGTAAGTGGGATGCATTAGCATTATGCTACGACTATCTTAGCGCTAAGAAAGCTTCGAAAATCTAGGCCCAGGGACCCGTTCCACAAAGCGATCGTAGCGCTAAGATGACCGCAACTCCCATAGACTTACGACTGTCGTAGAGCTACGATCGCTTTGAGGAACGGGGTCCTGGGCCTAGATTTTCGAAGTTCTCTAAGCGATAAGATTATCGTAAGTGCCATACATTAACATTAGATTAAGACTGTCTTAGCGCTAAGAGAGCTTCGAAAATCTAGGCCCTGAACTTATGCGATGACCCTAGCGCTAAGGTCGTTTGATACAAAAGCACTGAGGACCACTTTAACCAATGATTGAATGTACGAACAACTTTTCCTACTGTTTTGTGATGAAATCAGCTCCTGTATTATGAAGGTGAAAACTTGTAGTGCAGCTGTCAAATCTCACTGGATAACGACAAATCTCGATCTCGACGTGGAATTCACAGAAAATCACAAATCATCACAACGTGATACCCACCCGTAATCACACCCCACGTGACTGTAACAAGGAGCCCATCTTCGTATTAGACGTTTATACAATGTATGCATGTGATTGCCCTGGCTCGCGGGTGGTGTGTTTCGGCCTTGAAATTAACAAGGTCATATTTTCCACGTGTTGCACGTGAGGGCGTTAGCGTGTTCGGGTACATGTTTTTGTTATACTGGAAACGTACACAATTTGTTAAAGACATTTTATGGTTTATTCGTCGTAAAGACACAGCTGTGCTGTTTTCGAGCACTCAAAATGTTATCTGCTTTTCATGTCACAGATGACCCATGAAGATCCGGGTTAGAATTGTCTTTTAGCCGTAAGATGCGACAAACGGAATCGGGTGGTCAGATTCGCTGAATTGGTTGACACATTTCATCGTATTGGTATCAGGTCAAATGCATCCTTTAAGCATTAGAAAATTGCATCATATTCCGTATTTAGATCTGCAGTCTCATTCAGGACTGAAAACAGTTAGGCACTGCATGGAGACTTTCTCGTAAGAATGGCGTTTAGCCGGGGTCTATGAACTGACCCACCATGGCATACAGAAAAGGTTAATAGAGCATTACTAAATCAATAAAATAGGGTGAGTGACTGAACGGTGCTTCCCAATATTCATGAGGACTCAGTCAGTGAATAAAAACGATCAGTTGAAGCATGTGATCAAGATCAGGTCACCACATAAAAATGCACGTTTAGCACTGAGCGAGTGGTGCGTGCCCTCTCCGTTCTCGGAAGCCAGTCCACGCCACTCAGTTTTCCAATGTGGTACGAGCCTACCCTGTGTTGATGAAGTGGACTGAGACAGAGTTGACCTATATGTGTATAGAACCTGGTGTTGCGTCTAACAATGTACGTGTGCCAATCCATGAATGTTATGTGGTAGTCAGAAGTTGCTCTAACCCTCACTCCGACGGACCAAGCGAATGGGGGCACCAGTGGTACCTTCGTCCCCTGACAGTGTGGTACGGCCATAGTTAGTGGATAACTGTTGTAGGCTTTACTAGTGATAGGGTTTACATAGTTGTAGGGTTTACTGGAGCCCAATCAGCAATAACTTAATGAGTGTATACACGTGAAACTGATCACCGCATTGTGTAGTCCAGATTCAATTATTTACAGACTGCCGCCATATGGCTGGAATATTGCTGAGCGTAAAAATAAACTCACTCACCCATTCACGTCACAATAAACTGTTATATCTTTCAACAGGAATACTCTTTAACTAATATAGTATTACCAAAGCTACTTAGTTTAGTTTTTAAGAACAAACAGTTGGTTTGCTTCACGTACATTCTCAGAACCTTTATAACACTCAAGAATATAACCCGCCTCTGGAATCCAGTGAATCTTCTCATACTTACAGGATACTTCCAGGTCTACTTAGATAATACTTTCACATACGTAGAAGATACCTGTAGGTGTAGGATACTTTCGTATACTATGCGCTATGAACGTTTAAAATACTGGCGTTCGCCACATACTTCATCATGAGCCCTTAGGCCCACGGGTTTATACAAGGAAAACAATCTGCCGATGAAATGCACGAGGATCATGCATTAAATTGCTGAAAGGCATGTACAAATATTGTTCATGTGTTTTGGTGTACAGTTTTGTTAGGAATTCGCCAATTTTTACTGAGTTACATCATCTAATGAAACCATGACAATAATCTTTTCAAAGTTACGAATTTGTTTTACAGCGCATCAGTTTACGTGTAAACAGTACCTTTAAACAGTATGAATATTTTGCAAAACGTAGTTTAGAACAGTTGACTGAAGTAACTGATGAAGACTGATGGGGTAGCCTATTGGTTAATGCGGTTGCTTGTCACGCTGAAGACCCGGGTTCGATTCCCCACATTAGTATGTGAAGCCTGTTTCTGTTTGTTTTTTCCTCGTGTAGATATTGCTGGAATATTGCTAGAAGCGGAGTAAAACCACACTCACTCACTTAGAAATGCTGTCGTTATAACGTACAAGATGAAATGCAATAGCATGCGTCAAATTATTTAGAAATGTAAATCCAATTGTTTCTTAAACAAAATTCCTTCATTCCAAACGATATCAGATTGTGTTTTACTTTTCCAATACAATCACACCATATGCATGGATGCCGATATTCACATCTGTGAATACAATACTGTACACGTTAATACGTTAATTAGAAAAGACAGACTAATGTGATCTACTTTGACACGTATATCGATTGGCCCCATATTTGGTCGGAGAGAAAATAAAAAAATCCGGGTTTTCTCTGTCAAGCAACGACATTAGAATATATATCGAAATGTCGCCTATACAGAATAAAGAGGTTGTATAATATACATGAAAATATCGCCCTCATTCTTCATATCCACACCTTCAAGAATGCCAATCAAAGAAGCAAATGATGACAGGAAGTCGAGCATAAACACTGGAAACTGGGGTCAGCATATTTACTGACGACTTAACATTCAATTTAACTTTGCAAAACATGCTATAATTGCTCTAGGTTTTCCAAAGCGAAACTTGAATTTTAAACTTTGTTCTGAAATCAACACAAATTATTGTCATGTGTAATGTTGTTTTAATGCCCGGTTTTACTAATTAAAAAGATAACAGTAAACAGTTGGTTAAATTATTAGCGACCTTAAATTCAAATTACACTAAAAATCAGTACATACAATTATTGTTTATGGAATATTAACTCTTTTTATTCTGTTCACAATAATTGAATGTTCTGCTATAAACATATTAAGTCAAATGCAATATAACAGAAATTGTGTTTGTAATAATTGTTAAGCAAATCGATAGTACTGGTTATTCCGCACCTGGGGCGAGAGTACTGGTACGTCATGGCAGATAGTACTGATTATTCCGCACCTGGGGCGAGAGTACTGGTACGTCATGGCAGATAGTACTGATTATTCCGCACCTGGGGCGAGAGTACTGGTACGTCATGGCAGATAGTACTGATTATTCCGCACCTGGGGCGAGAGTACTGGTACGTCATGGCAGATAGTACTGATTATTCCGCACCTGGGGCGAGAGTACTGGTACGTCATGGCAGATAGGCATACTTCGGGTCGAACGTGGAAACTACAAAGCGTAATGTTCAACATTGACATCCGTATACATTATAGTCCGTTTGGTTCAAACGCGGAACGACGAACTGCAATTTAACTCAAAAACTATAGTCCGTTTGATTACACGATGCCATTTAGGAAGTTTTCAAATGCAACATATGTCATATTTGGGATTTCACTTTCTTAGTAAAGTACAAATTCTAGTACTTTTTTCGGTTGAGTCCCATCCGGGATTCGAACCCGCACCCTCAGAGTCAGGCACCTAATCGCCAGCACACAAAGTCAGCCGCCTAGCCCGCTCAGCCGCCGAGGCTTACACAAAATGGAAGCCGTACAACTGGTTGTCTAGACCACGGACTTTGTGTAAGGGTAAAATTCCAGTCGCGGTGGCTGAGCGGGCTAGGCGGCTGACTTTGTGTGCTGGCGATTAGGTGCCTGACTCTGAGGGTGCGGGTTCGAATCCCGGATGGGACTCAACCGAAAAAAGTACTAGAATTTGTACTTTACTAAGAAAGTGAAATCCCAAATATGACATATGTTGTATAGTCCGTTTGGCTTAAAAAAGGAACGATGAGATGCAATTTAACTTGAAAACTATAGCCCATTTGGCTCAAAAGCGGAACGATGAACTGCAATTTAACCCAAAACCTATAGTCCGTTTGGCTCAAAAGCGGAACGATGAATTGCAATTTAACTTGAAAACTATAGCCCATTTGGCTCAAAAGCGGAACGATGAATTGCAATCTAACCCAAACACTAATAGACATAACATACTCAATGAAACGCAGATCATAATCAAAACATCATACCGGCTCGGTGAGGTTTTTTTCAGAATTTTGTCCGAAAAATACAAAGGGTTGTTTAACAAACTATCATTAAAATATTGACACAGTTCTTTATTTGTTTCGGGGGAGGAGTGCAGAGAAAAAGACAGCCAGGTGTTAGAGAAGCACAAGTGCCGAGAAAGTTATTTATTCATTAACCCGTGCTGTGCCGTCTCTTTGCTTACTCGCACACCTGGCTGTATTTGGTCCAAATATGATATTCGTTTTGTCTAGCGAATTTTATAAGTGCATAATTATAAATCAATTTTGATAGTTTTGGAGTAGTTCCAACAGAATGTAGCTTATATCGGTAACAGATTACCTTTTAGCTGCTAATAAACTCATGGACGAAAGAAAGTCAACACAAAAACGGAGCCGGGAGGTTGCGGGAGGAGGTGTCCAGGTCCCACAGCGTGAATTGTCCTGCACTTCTTGAACGTCCACAATATCCAAGTTCTTCCATGGCCAGCACGTTCATCGGACTTAAACCCTACAGAGCACTTGTGGAATCAGCTGAGTCGCCAGGTGAAAAGACGACCACGACCCCCGGCGAAAGGACAAGAACTTGCAGACGCTCTCGGGAACGAGTGGAATAGGATCCCGAATGCTTTCATTCGTCGGCTGACGACATTGGTGAGTCGGGGCATGTATAGATGCTAGAGGTGGTCACACTCATTACTAAGGATACATATGCGTGACCAGTGACTTGAAATGAGACATTCCATGACTGACCCTTGTTGAATCTGTGAACTGTGCTATTCCTACCCCTCTGTCCATTACACGACACGTGCTATTCATGTGATGGGCTTCTCAGTGACATTGTTGGTGACTGTATTGGCCCAAATATGGCTTCATTAAATGTACTATAACTTTGCTTCGGTATTATCGATCATTAATAAGGGTGTTTACTTTCTTTTATCCTCTAGTTTTTATAAAGAGGAACTCTCCCTTGTTCTCCATATAACACATAATTTGGGATAGAATAGCGTAAACCAACAGTTAACTTGAAGTCTCAAAGGAATTTTCCCTAAAACTTTTATATTTTCCCGAAAACTTGTATTTTTTTTTTATTTCGAAAGGCAAAACATAGCTTTAGATACGCTGTATGAAAAGTTTTTATTGATTTATTGAATTTTCGGTTCCTGTTGAACGTCACTCCAAGATAAATGTAATCGCCTACATTGCCATTCAAAGTATTTCCATAAAAGAACTTAGAGTATTTTGCGGGGCCTCTCCCAGATATGTGTATTTGTTTTATCTCGGTTGATTTCTAGATGTCATTTACAATATGTATGGAATGAGTTAAGAGTAGGTTGAAGTTCAGGGACTGAATCAGCAAAAAAGACTATGTCATCTGCATAAAGGTATCATAAATAAAAGACATAGTTTATAATCAATATCTGGGAAGTTAGGAAACCTCACAGGTGTACATCCATCAATAGTAGGGAATTCGTTCAGGTCATTAATGAATAAACAGAACGAAAGTGGGGATAGGCGCACTCCAGACAAGCATGGGCAGTAATCTGACATATCATTGTTTGATAATACAAACGATTTGACGTTAGCGTACGTAATATTATTTTAAACAAGAGTTTTAAATATACAGTTAATTCCATTGTTGAGTAGCTTATGCCAGAGCCCATATGAACGGAATCATTCACAGTTCGACTGTAGCAACATGCCACAGTTATCAAGGTAACAGAGGGACCAAGTTTCAGGAAGACTGAATGTTGGACAGATTGGGGCATGTTGAAAATCATTTTCTCTGAAGTTCGAACAATATACAGCCTACAGCAACGAGTCCAAGCCACTGGAAGCACAGAGCCGATCGTCCTCGCAGTGGAAGATCATCTGTGACAACGTTGAGGCAAAGCCGTTTCGCTAGTTCTACAGAAACTGCACGGACAACAACTGGCAATCACCGTAGAGCAATCAGCACCGACATATTGCTGAGTTGTTTGAGGAAGAGAAATATAAGATGTTGAAGGCCTTACCGGGGTCCATCCTCACAGTTCGACATTGTCGTGTTCGTCTCCAGTGGACTACACGTGATCGGAATTGGCGTCACTGTAGTCTTCTCCGACGAAAGCCGGTATTTTGTCTCGACGGCAGTTGGCTGAGTGAGAGTGCGACGACGCGAAGATCATTTTGCAGATGATTGTTCTTGAAAGAGACTCGTGAGGAGGTCCGAGTACAATGGTGCGGGGTGTTAATGCTCTCAGACACAAACATGACCCGATGGTGTTCCAGAATATGGTTCCTGGTAGAGGAAACGGTGTAACATGTGCCCGCCTCATTGATCAGGCGCTGAAACCCTTCGTCGTGCCACATTTTGGTCGTCATGGAAACCACACGGACAATATGCACGTGTCCATATTGCCAGAGCAACTAGAGACTCTGTCCGTCACCTCGACATACACACTCATCAATGGTCTGCCCTCAGTCCAGACTTAACCCCGATAGAACACTTGTGGAACCAGATTCAGAGGAGGCTCCATGATGTGCGCCCAAGGCCGACAACTGCAGTTGAACTCTCAGTATCACCGAGTCTGGGCGCAAGTTCCCAAGGCTCGTCTCATCCACTCCATATACAGACGATGCAACGCTTTTGTCAACGCTCGAAGAGGACAGACACGTTATTGCCTTTCGGATCTGTCGTCATTTTGGCTTGTCATTGTCTGAAATTCGCCTTTAAGTATTCATGATCAAACGTCAATCTTTCCGACAACATTATTAAATATTTGTATGTCCATTACATGTTTTTGAATTAAACTGTTTACCAATATCCCCCCCACCCCACCCCCACCCCACCCCCCACACACACACACACCCCATACACTTCTCATACACTTTAGAACATCGACGGTACTCAGCTTTATTAAGACATGTTTTTTCAATTAAGGAATTTGCGTTTGTATTTGTGAAATTTGTTAAGTTTATTTCATTCTTTGCCAAACGTCGTGCGCTTGATTCATGTTTATTCGTTTCACAACGAATGTGACGCGTGCAGCATCGGCAAGCAGATTCGCTACTCCAGAGGCAAATTCAATGATAGCACATAGTGCAGTCGACCTACTGTCTGGTGGCATTACAGCTGTTGATATTATCTGCAAATAATTCGATGAATTTATGTTATGACACTTGGGTTTCTGGATATTGCCATTTGGGAGCACGTTTGTATCAATATTGTGAACATTAACATCTTTTCTACTATTACACAGTTGAAACCTAAGTTCTATGAAAACATGACTGGAGAGTGGATATCTCAGCAAAGGGCTCAAACTTCAGTAATCGGAAAATCTCTGAAACGTGAAGGGCATAATGATGAGGATAGGACATTGTCAAGCTAAAAACGTGAATCCTTTTATGTGATTTTGCCAACATTTTTACCTAGCCTACCGTATACAAATAAACATATTTGTGTTTTCACATATATAATTGTATAGAAATGATACCTGACGCATTTGCTTTACTCTTAACTTTGTTTGCTCTTAATATAGGAAGAGAGACTGTGCAAAGGATGATTACACAATGCCATTTAGAAAGCGGCCAAATGCAACATTTGTCATATTTGGGATTTCACTTTCTTAGTAAAGTACAAATTCTAGTACTGTTTTGGTTGAGTCCCATCCGGGATTCGAACCCGCACCCGGCATACAAAGTCGAAGTCGCGGTGGCTGAGTGGGCTAGGCGGCTGACTTTGTGTGTTGGCGATTAGGTGCCTGACTCTGAGGGTGCGGGTTCGAATCCCGGATGGGACTCAACCAAATAAAGTACTAGAATTTGTACTTTACTAAGAAAGTGAAATCCCAAATATGACATATGTGCAAAGGATTTTCCCTGGTTCATAAATACAATGAATTGCATCAATACCAATACCAAGTTCTTCAGTGACGTGTTTGTCGACAGTACAAGGTCCTTCAGATTACCTGTCCTTGCACTACAGTCTCCCATAAACCAGAGGTAATCACAACTACTTCACATATGTGAAACAGATTGTTCCAGAGCAGGGTATATTAGTATATCCTCTGTAGCATATTTAGAGTTTTCAGGGGGTATATATACAATTCGAAAATGCAAATCATTTTCAGTGGTGAGCAAATCTTTAGATATGACATACCATAGAACATCCGAATACAATGTTCTAACAACTATCGCAGTACTAACAGAATTCCTTATGAATCTTGATCGGTGAAGATACAGTGCATAGCCATTCATTTCTACTTTGTCCAGTAAATCTGTTTTTGTTTCTTGTAAACAAATTGCATTTTGTCAAAAAAGGGAAACTGGGTAATGCAGCTTTCTTGTATGTCCATAAACATTAAGATTGATAAAACTCAGTTTGGGGGTAATTGAGGGGAGGGTTGGGGGTGTGGCGTGTTACATTCGGAGATGTGACCTGTGTCCAAAGTTGGGAATTGGTACGGGGTAGGTCTTGTGGGGCGTTTTCACTTATTTCATCAAAGTACAGATTAGTATTTTCATCGCTGCTTTCATTATCACATGTGAAAGCCGTGCTGGTTTCATTTTCTGACGGCATATAATCTTTGTCAACCCCATGTGTTTCCTGATATTCTGAAATGGTATCATCAGTATACCATGCACAATGAAGTCTTTAATGCGTATATTTCCATTCCCAGACAAACTTCAACATTACACAATTGATCTATTCTAGTTTCTGCATTTACAGGCACAATACTACCAGGGCCTAGATTTCCGAAGCTCTCTTAGCGCTAAGATAGTCGTAAGTACCATACATTAACATTAACTTACGACTAACTTAGCGCTGACACAGCTTCGAAACTCTAGGCCCAATACTGCTTATATATGCATTACTATGCATTCAGTTAACAGTGTTTCATGACTGCTCCTTTCAAGGAACTGAAGGGGTAACTTTACTATTTGTGATACTCTTTGTATTATGAACAAACTATGAACATTACTACCAGCATGGTGTGTAGTATATTTACAATTTGATGGGGGAGTCATGCATGCTTGTTCTGCATGTGTATGAGTTTAGTTTTACGCCGCACTCAGCAATATTCCACCTATATGGTGGCGGTCTGTAAATAATCGAGTCTGGACCAGACAAGCCAGTGACCAACAGCATGAGTATCGATCTTCGCAACTGGGAATCGATGACATGTGCCAACCAAGTCAGCGAACCTGACCACCCGATCGCGTTAGTCGCCTCTTACGACAAGCATAGTCGCCTTTTATGGCAAGCATGGGTTGCTGAAGGCCAATATAGAAACATCGTTAATTGGAACTCCATTATCTCGAAGTGACGCTTAAAGTGAACCTAAGTGACATTATACAGTCTCTTTGTAAGCACTTATGTCTGAGACAGACCGAATTCGTGTCTCGCGGGTATCTAAATGTATCTAAATGTATTCTGAACACTCGAACAACGGTTCACTCGATTTAACCTGGAGGTTATCATGCGACAAGCATAGTCGCCTTTTATGGCGAGCATGGGTTGCTGAAAGTCTATTCTACCCGGGTAGACCTTCACGGATCTGCATGTGTGTGAGACGTTCTGGTGTCCCGGCCATGATGTTGTTAGAATATTTGCTAAAAGCGGCATGAAGCCATCATACTCACTGAATATTGACTTAGAATACTGCAATATTATTTGTAATCAAGCGATGGTGCTTCATAAATACGACCCTGTACAGCTAATCCAACACATGATTCTAGTATCAATCGGTCAAGCTGCGTTCGTCTCGTAATGAGTAAAGTCAATCATTTTCAACCAGATAAGTGATTCCCTTAAAACTATCAATTTGTCGAAGTGAGAGAGACAGAAATACTCACCGGCACAACGGTTAGACATG
This sequence comes from Haliotis asinina, assembly GCF_037392515.1. NCBI lineage: Eukaryota > Metazoa > Mollusca > Gastropoda > Lepetellida > Haliotidae > Haliotis > Haliotis asinina. The sequence goes on along the minus strand of NC_090290.1, from coordinate 45,178,165 downwards.
CTGCCTCCCTTCGTCGACGTGGCCCTACACCTACTCTGTGTAGCCATTGCCATTAAGCCTTACTGCTGTTTGTCTGCCTGCTGTACAAATACGCATGAGCAGAAACAATATGGATCATATTTCTGTTCATATAGATCACAAGCAAACACAGCCTAATAAACCGGTCAATTTCTGGTTTGTTTTAATATATTCCGACCTATGGAAGCGCATCCGTGCCACGAAAGAAATCAATTTTATCATCTACGTCGAGGACACATCTGCGTAGATCTGTCATATAATGAGAAGATGCGTCTATTTTACATCTCCGTAGACGATACTTTCATATACTTAGAAGATACGGGTCCGACCTATGGAAGCGCACCCGCGCCACGATTGAAATCAATTTTATCATCTACGTCGAGGACACATCTGCGTAGATCTGTCATATAATGAGAAGATACGTCTATTTTACATCTCCGTAGACGATACTTTCATATACTTAGAAGATACGGGTCCGACCTATGGAAGCGCACCCGCGCCACGATTGAAATCAATTTTATCATCTACGTCGAGGACACATCTGCGTAGATCTGTCATATAATGAGAAGATGCGTCTATTTTACATCTCCGTAGACGATACTTTCATATACTTAGAAGATACGGGTCCGACCTATGGAAGCGCACCCGCGCCACGATTGAAATCAATTTTATCATCTACGTCGAGGACACATCTGCGTAGATCTGTCATATAATGAGAAGATGCGTCTATTTTACATCTCCGTAGACGATACTTTCATATACGTAGAAGATATGGGTGGGTAGACGATACTTTTATAGTTAGAAGATATCAGTTCGTAGACGCTATTGTCCAATTCGTAGAAGATACATGTACGTAGACGCTACTTTCCAATACGTAGAAGATACATGTACGTAGACGCTACTTTCCAATACGTAGAAGATACATGTACGTAGACGCCACTTTCCAATACGTAGAAGATACATCTACGTAGATGCTACTTTCCAATACGTAGAAGATACATGTACGTAGACGCTACTTTCCAATACGTAGAAGATACATGTACGTAGACGCTACTTTCCAATACGTAGAAGATACATGTACGTAGACGCTACTTTCCAATACGTAGAAGATACATGTACGTAGACGCTACTTTCCAATACGTAGAAGATACATCTACGTAGACGCTACTTTCCAATACGTAGAAGATACATGTACGTAGACGCCACTTTCCAATACGTAGAAGATACATCTACGTAGACGCTACTTTCCAATACGTAGAAGATACATCTACGTAGACGCTACTTTCCAATACGTAGAAGATACATCTACGTAGACGCCACTTTCCAATACGTAGAAGATACATCTACGTAGATGCTACTTTCCAATACGTAGAAGATACATGTACGTAGACGCTACTTTCCAATACGTAGAAGATACATGTACGTAGACGCTACTTTCCAATACGTAGAAGATACATGTACGTAGACGCTACTTTCCAATACGTAGAAGATACATCTACGTAGACGCTACTTTCCAATACGTAGAAGATACATGTACGTAGACGCCACTTTCCAATACGTAGAAGATACATGTACGTAGACGCCACTTTCCAATACGTAGAAGATACATGTACGTAGACGCCACTTTCCAATACGTAGAAGATACATCTACGTAGACGCTACTTTCCAATACGTAGAAGATACATCTACGTAGCCGCTACTTTGCAATACGTAGAAGATACATGTACGTAGACGCTACTTTCCAATACGTAGAGGATACATGTACGTAGACGCTACTTTCCAATACGTTGAAGATACATCTACGTAGCCGATATTCGCATATGCTTAGAATATACAGGTTCGTAGACGATCCTTTCGAAACACTAGCAGATACCTGTGTGTAAATGATACTTTCATATACACAGAAATTATCAGCACGCAGATGACACTTACTTAGAATATACCTGTGCGTAGACGACACTTTCGTATTCTAAGAAGATACATGTACGTAGGCGATAATTTCACATGCGCAGAAGATACCTGTACGTAGATCTACTTGTCTATCTGTCTACATGATTTGTGATACTTTGATGAGGATGGGAGTGGATCTGGGTAGATGGGTATACATAGATAGGCCCATCCATACCGAAAGGACTGGCTGTTACACTTGTGTCACTGACTTAACATATCAACACACGTCTGTGACAGACACGTGTACATTTTTCATCTAACAGTCCGATATTTCATTGTTCTGCAGTTAGTTTTAATATGTAATAGATCTACAGTGCTGGTTGTTTTAATGCCCATTGGTTACAGACGCACGCACGCACGCACGCACGCACGCACACATCATCTATCAACTTTGACAAGTTCGATAAAGCGAATTTTCCATACCACTTGGGCTCCTTTGCAACATACAGATAGTCATTTACAAGTTTCTGTAAAAATTACATAATATTATACTGAACAGCAAAAGAAACGCAAGTTACGTTTCTTTTGCTTTTCGGTATATTTTCAGAGACGCAGTATTAGTCATTTAAAGCTCATTTATGTCCAAGCTATCATTTCAATAAAAGCAAAATCGCAAAACATGACGATAGAACAATATTTTATGGAGGCAAATCTCGCTGTCGACGTGACTGGATTCCTGTCAATATAGTATCTTACTACATGAGCCAGGTAAACCGAGAGAGCGTAGATCAGAGTGTACGGGCATGTCTAAGGTTATATAATTGTCAGATGCATCATTACCACAGAGCGTGATATGAGCACCTGGAATAAGCACTACTTCAGTGGGAATCAACAACTGTAAACAACTGGGTTTCTTTCAGAGAAGCGTAAGACGATGTATGCTACTCTTAGAAATACGGGGCAAAGGGGTAGCATAGTGGTTAACGCGTTCGCTCGTCACAACAAAGCCCCGGGTTCGATTCCCCGCCTTAGTACAATGTAAACGTGATGTAAAACTACACACACTCACTCACTCTAGACATATCCTAGGACGAAGAATTAGCCATTACTCTTGACATGTTGGTGGGGGAAAGTCATGTGCAAAGGCTTCGGTACAGCCGATTCTTAGTGAATAAGACATATCACAGCGGCTAAAAAGACACCCAGTCCCCCAACCACCCATCGAACCAACGAACCAATCAATCTAACTAAACCAAACCAAGTATCTATAACCAAGGCAGCAAGCACTCATACACACATGTGCAGTTACATTTTCCTAAAGGTTCAGCAAATACATTAACGGAGATTATACCCTGTGAGTGATTTACTCTGTGCGTGACCCCATGGTGACTTTTAGAGAGTGGCCATATGTAACATATGTTATAGTAAGGGTGACACTTTCATACTATAGCACACTTTCTAGTACTTCTTTTGGTTGAATTCACCTTTCGGTGCTCAATCTGAGAGCAGTACTGCTGTTCAGTATATCACTGATATTATACCCCTTACACACACATGAAACGTAACCACGTTCGCCAGAGGAATATCAGAACGTAATGTGATTTGCCATTGACACTGGTACAACGAAGAATGGCGTGGTGTGGTAGCTTAGTGTTCAACGCGTTCGTCATGCTGAATGCTTGGGTTCTATTTCTCATGTGGGTGCAATGTGTGAAGCCCATTTCTGGTGCCCCCGCCGTGATATTGTTGGAATATTGTTGAATATTGTTGAATACAATGCAGAATGAGGCAATGTGGCAGCCCGGTGGTAAAAGCTCGTCATGAGCCAGGTTCTATTCACCACATGGGGACAATGTGTGAAGTCCTATACCATGATTTTGATGGAAACATGCCAAAATGTTATTATAATGCTCACTCTCTCACAAAACAGAGCGAACTCTTAATAAAAACGCACACACCCTTTCCGACATCTTTTAAGGCACTCCCCCAGTCAAGTAATGTTAACTAGTCATTAGTCGTTTTTTCCATCAAATCTCCAAAGCAGCCCAAAAGGCGTTTGCAGTGTTGACGTTGTATACATGCATCGAACAAAACTCCATTTAGACCAAAAACCTAGTCTATTGTAAACTCAACATTGTTTATGGTCGAATATAAATTGGTACGATGAAGCTTGTCGACATTCTCTCTTTCGCATTATGTATGCACTAATACATTTATGGCGGTACTCTCATATGCTATAAAAATACACAGCTGATTAAAAGCCGACATTGAAACAATATGTACACAGTGCTACACCGAACAGGGAGGGTGGGTGAGTGAGTGAGTGAGTGAGTGAGTGAGATGGCCCTAATCAGCCACCATACAAAGTTTGGATGGATCGATGTCATACAGATGCCGTGTCCTTGTGGGATAGATAATGAGTGAGTTTAGTTTCATGCCGCACTCAGCAATATTGCAGCTATATGTCGGCGGTCTGTAAATAATCGTGTCTCGACCAGACAAGCCGGTGATTAACAGCATGAACATCGATCTACGCAGTTATGATACGATGGCATGTGTCAACCAAGCCAGCGAATCTGACTATACCGATCCCGTTAGTCTCTTTTACAGCAAGCATGGATTACCGAAGATCAATTCTAACCCAGATCTTCACGCATTATCGCTGGAAAGGCATTAGTCTGAGCAAATACATTCGTACACACATGCGCACACGCAGACCACCCCCACCGCCGAAACACATACTCACGCGGTTTTCTGTGTAACGGATTAGTGGTTCTTGCTGTTCGGTCATGGCGTCGTCACATGCAATCGGAACACTCCAGCAGTATATAGAAAGTATCTCGACTGCAAACTATTTTTGTTCTCTTTGAAAAGATCATGTGAGATCACAGTCTGTTGTTGAACGCATTATATATCCCTTTAGCACATTCTGAATTACAACAGTAAGTTCGATATGAATAAGTTTTAAGGCGTGCTTCTATTCACAGCTCTGTTTACAACTGAAACATTGTCCTCGTGAGAATTGCGGAACATAATCTGACTGGTAAACAATATCTTTTAATATGGCTGTTTGATAGACCGATTGGTGAAATTCCAAAGTGCAACATTTCTGTGGTATGCAATATCTGAATTTAAAATCTGTTGTTTGTTTTTGTTTGTTTGTGTATGTATGCGTGAGTGTGAGAGACAGAGAGAAAGTGTGTGTGTGTACGTGCGTGCGTGCGTGCGCGCGTGTGTCCTCAGGACTCAACTGAATTGTCTCAGATTCCGACAATGACTCATTGTGATGCAGCTTACTGCATGGGGTTGTTGAACTCCGTGAGACATGGCAATCTGACCCTGCACTAAACTGTGTTTGATTATATCTCCGTTACTTCATAAAACAATGTGAAAGATAAGGGAAGGTATCAATACGATACGGGGACAATGTCAAAAGCTATTTTGAGCACTATAACGAATCCGTTGGTATGTGACCAAATGGTGACCTCATGAATACATGCAAAGACCTAGTTTCGGGTATAACAACGTGCAGTAAACTTGGACAAAGTACTGTGACTATGTGTCACAATCCACCCAGCTGTGAATGGGTACCCCGATCGTAAGGTAAAGCCACATTAACTCGGTGCTCCTAGTGACTGCAGCAAGAGTTGTATGATAACTGATAACTGTACCGCTTGAGACTGACATCCAGTGATCGACGGGAAACCAAGCGCCTTTGAGCAGTTGGTCTGGATATTGGCGCTATATTAATGTATAGCAACATATACATATAATATATAATATAAATGTATAAGTGCTTATGATATACTGATACGTCAATGATGCCCTGTGTAAATGGAGTGAGTGAGTATGGTTTAACGTAGCAAGATTCGTGCACTATCACATTGGGCGACGCCAAAAATGAATTTCACACATTGTGTCTATGTGGGGAATCCAACCAAGGTCGAGTTGTATTTGACCGTCAAACAAGCTAGATGCCATGCAATACACCCTACATCCGAACATCACTGTACACTTTCTTCCTACCTCGATTTACTGCCATACGCATACATACATGAATAAATGTTCAATAGACATCGTCAATGCGTTTTGCCTGTTTGATCCAGTTAACCGGACGCCTTGCCACCAGGACAATTTCTGATGGTAATCAAAGTGTCCGGATAAACGGGTACAGCCATGATCACAACTTTTTCCCATAGAATATATGCGTGTTGGTATTGAAATGATAAGCATGATCATTTGTAAAGTTTCGGATTCAAACTTGCCAAGCTAAACACATAATTTTACAACTAAAGTCACAATGCCGGGCAATAGGCTACATATGAAAATACACACATCGCTCCACTCAACACCGTTATTTCAAACTTGAGGTGAGAAATCGCTGATGTGATGTAATGACGTTGGCAGGGACAGATCCAGGTGAAGGGGCCGATGTGCACATAAATCATGAAGTCCAAAGCTTATGGAGGAATAGGGTAATCTTCGCAACCACAGGCGATTCCAGAGTGGGCGTGTTACCCTCCGTTCTCTGACGCTCTATTACATAACCACCGCAGCTCTCGTGAAAACGCATGAAAATGAAATGTTCACTTCCCCTTTCTCAAGAGTGAGCACCCCGACCTTCTAAAAAGCTGCATCTGCAATTCATCCAAAAAAAACGCCCACCAACCCATCCCAACCCATCGCAACACGCCCTCACCCAACAACCCCCACCCCTCCCCACCCTCACCCCCACCCACAATCCCCAACCTGGCCCCGCCCCTAGTTTGATATACCCATGCAAAGTGTATCTTGACCGAAGAACCATTTCTTCTATACTTGTTTTCTATATGTTCAACACAATGAAGCACGAATATAGAACTTCTTCGGACAATTTATACACACATATAAGTGTTACTTCTGTAAAATATAACATGAAGTCAAAATGCAACCCACCTTACAAGAAGTCAAAATAAAACCCACCTTGATTTTCTTGGATAATTTCGGATCTTCCCTCACCTAACTGTTCCGATGTAGAGAAGGGGTGTTTGAGTGCACATGATTGATTCTGAGATAACACCCTGTACGCACACAACACGCCTCCACGAAAAGGAGTTATGGTAAAACGTGGCGGAAAAGGCCGAGTAAATCTGAATGCACTTACACGGGCAACATATGTTATAGATAATGACAAACCCAGCAGGTAGGACCGTAATGAAGTGGTAGGCCTTACCTTTATTGTCTCACCTGTAGGCTGGTCGTATATATATCCGTCCAAGTGAAGAAATCCTCTAACTGTTCACACCAGCCTGTTATTGATCGCGGGCTGATAACATCGCCGGTTAATACCACAGCGAGTGTTTACAACGCTTGCTAAGTGTCCACCTCATCAAGATAATAACAAACTATGGGGAACTTTAAATCGATTGATTTATGTTTTCGTCAGATGTCAGTCCACTGGTTTCAGCAAGCAGATAAGGCTTTATCGAACATAAACATCCCTGTGTTGCCTGGATGCAAATAGAGGAAAGGGGGTCGTTATCAATATTTATATTTATGGACAGTTTAGTACATTTCGCTGGTCGTCATCAAATATGCATGATGAAACGTGTGGGTTTAGACGATGTCAGTTATTAAAATTTTATTTGTTGTTTAACGCCGCGCAGTACTAACCCACTATGTGTAGCGGTCAGTAAATAGTCGGGTTGAGACCGGAGACCCGTGAAGATCCGGGTTAGAACTGATCTTCAGCAAGCCATTCTTGTTGTAAGAAGCGAGTAACGGGATCGGAGGGTCAGGCTCGTTGACTTGACTGACACATTTTATCGTATCCCAGTTGTGTAGATCGATGCTCATGCTGTTGCTCACCGGATTGTCTGGTCCAGACTCGATTATTTACAGACCGCCGCCATATAGCTAGATTATTACTGAGCGCGGCTTTGAACAACAAATAAACAAACAGGTAAGATAGGTAGTGTAGTTAATGTAGGTAATATAAGCAATTTTGGAAATGAGAGCATCTGCAGACAGAAGGTAGTCCTTCGATTCTCAGCCCACATCGTGCTGCAAGATTATTCATGAAGGAATATATCAAATTACCCGTTTACCTCACCTGTCACTTTGCTGTGTGCGCAGCTGCCCCGAGGCACGGGGATGACAGCTGATGTGTCTTGCATTCTTTAAAAGTCCTAAAAGTCATCAAAACATCAAACAAACCGACTTTTGAAAACAAGATGACATGTCGTGTTTCGGGTGTGAGGGATGGGCCATTCGTTTACAAAGAAACCTGAGCCAGTTTAGGGCATGTCGGAGTGCATGTCACATCAATCACAATGTCAACATGCGCAAATGGCTGTTGGCGCATTGTATGGACACATATTGTACCGCACTGGGGTCCATAAATGGAGTGAGTGAGTGCGTTTTGTTTTACGATGATTTAAGCAATATTCCAACAAGATCGTAGTGGACACCTGAAGCGGGCTTCACACATTGTTGCCAACACCGGCATAAAATCAAAGTATCTTGCGTGGCTTGTACATTTATCATCAGCTCTAGAATCTGGCACATTGTCTAAAACGGATTATTTCCTCAGTCCCAATGCGTGCTGGATTAGACAGCTTGCACAGTATACAAATACCCGTCAGCATCCGATTAAAATTGGTGTTCAGTAACCCATGCTTGTCGCACAACTTGTTTAAATATGAGGTCTGTGAAACTTAACAAAACAGTCCATGAATGTCTGTGACTCGTCCATGAAACCGTTCTAATTGAATGAGCTTAATACGTAAAACCATATCGAAACCTGCAAGGCTACAATTTTTCGAAAGAGGAGATGTGATATAAGGCCATTACATTAAACACCAGATGATTTGAGGTGAGACTGAACGTCCATCTGGATGTGGATCACACTAAACGTGTATATCCGTTTTTCGAACCCCGTTCAGGCACATCGGATGCCAAACCCAGGTCATGTACACCGGATGTCGAACCCTGTTCAGGTACATCGGATGTCGAAGCCCGCTCAGGTACATCGGATGTCGAACCCCGTTCAGGTAATATCGAAACCTGGTCAAGTACATCGGATACCAAACCCAGGTTATGTTCACCGGATGTTGAACCCCGTTCATATGCATCGGATATCGAACCCTAGTCAGGTACACCGGATGTCGAACACTCGTCAGGTGCACCGATTGTCGAAGTCTGGTCAGATAAATCGGATGTCAAACCATGTTCAGGTACACCGGAGGTCAAACCCAGTTCATGTACACCAACTGCGGTAAGTTGGATACCATGGATATGTTTATCTGGTATCAGGATTGGCGAGTAGTTAATGCTGAAAAATAGTATGAATAGTCAGTTCAATGCTAAATTCAGCTTAGTTAATGAACTTCTGTGTGAACACCTGTCTAAATTACTAGAACAAAAGTGTTCGGATTAACGCGGCCTGACTGTACACCTGTACACTCAATACACAGGTTGACGCAAGGGTTCTCAGAAAGACAGGGTTATATATCTATACTCATCTACACTTGACTCTTATTTAACTGAATCAATAGATGTCCTAGGCCTGTGTGTATTACTGCGAATGTAGGTGTGCATCACACTGTGATCATCCAGGCAGTAATACAGATGATGAAAAGAAGGCATCACTTTCTTAGTGAAATAAGGCCCCCTGACCCTCATAGCTTGTTTAAAAAAATGAAATGTTTCTCGGGCATAGGCGCGTCACTTTTATTTGTGCGCGTAACAATTTTTATCGCATTTTAATAAATAATTTTGACTAGGCCGCCTCCCGAACGAATGTGACTGAATATACAACTCATTAACGCGTGCTAATCCTCCCAACCTGAATTTCTGAGGGACAAAAAAATCAAAATGTGTTCCTCCCTCGTCACTTTTTTCAGTCAAAACCTTTTCTTAAGTTCTACCGCCTTCGTCACGTTTGAAAAAAAAGTTTTGTATCAAACCTGGGACATGAAAATCTGTTTGGAATAGAAAAGTCACTTTCAGTTTGACATTCTAGGACGGCAGTGAGATGAGCACATTTTCCATGGGCAACATAACACTCGATCGAGAAATCATCCAACTGGCCAACTGATGATTTATCAGTATTAATAACAGCGTGGAACATTGATCAACTGTCACGTGCATTGTATTCGGTGTCCGAAAAAGCCACTGGCCCGCTAGATCGAGGCTTGTAAATATCCGGTCGAGCCAATAAATCTCCACAGTCATTGGCCTAACTGGCTGGTAATTTTTCAAACATGTATATCACTCTCTCCGACTTGTTATAATACACTATTAAATCATGTGAGATTATGGGCTGACACGTTTCTACATTTCAGTATATTTTGCTTAGTTTCTGCATTCAAATTTCCGGCTTGTGAATTACAGTCGAGCATCGTTGTGTCGAACTCTGATAACTCGATACCTCGGTTGTCTCGATATACCATCTCGGTCCCTTTAAAATCCTTCATAATCTATCATGGTTCAAGTTCTTTAACTCGATACTGGTGTCTCGATATTGGATAACTCCATATAATTGCATGGTTCCAACAAGCAAAATTACTCTTTTAACTCGACATTTACAAAGAAACTCGATATTCACATTGCACATGCCTTTCATGGGCAAGTATCCCTCTGAACGATGTATTTTTGGGGGGACGTTTATAAACTATGTCATAACAATAAACACACTAAACATGAAAGAGTGAGTGAATGAGTGAGTTTAGTTTTACGCCGCACTCAGCAACATTCCATCTGTATGGCGGCGTCTGTAAATAATTGAGTCTGGACCAGGCAATCCAGTGATCAACACCATGAGCATCGATCTGCGCGATTGGGAACCGATGACATGTGTCAACCAAGTGAGCGAGCCTGACCACCCAATCCCGTTAGCCACCTTTTATGGCAAGCATGGTTTGCTGAAGGCCTATTCTACCCCGGGACCTTCACAGGTCAAACATGAAAGAGGACCATATTTCCCCTTTCTGCGAAAAGCTAAAACTGAAAAGTCGCCCTGCTGCGAATGAACCCTCTGAACGTTTATACACAGTGGGGCATGAATGAAGGGGGTGTGGTAGCCTAAATAACTTGAGATTAACCGCTCGCTCGCTCACTTACTCACTCACTCACTTCTCTGGATACAGAAAAACACAAGAGAACACATGGTGACATCAGTGCTTTATTCCATTTATTCTAATTATACCTGCATACAAAAATAACCTGGTACATATACTGGACAAAATTAGTTAGTGATATTGGTATTTTGATGACTGATAATTTAACACTATGACAATGAATAAATACATTATTATTCATAATTTCAAAATTTACATATATCCCTTACTATTTGTGTCCAGTATATTTAGATATATTTGGAGAAATAGTGTTGGTTTTAACAACATTGATTAAACAACAAAAACAACATATGTTATTGGTAACAAAACTGAATATAGATTAAGGATGTCATTCATAAATGAATTTGAGCATCAAAGGAATTATGCACAAAAAGTAAATATTGCAGCAAGACTTAGTTTGATTGTTTCTTTATACAGGATTGCACACTTGGATTATTACTTATATTAAATACTGTCACATACTCATGAAAACAAATAAGGGAACACATGAAAGTACAAGTGTTCCTTTATCCTTTTCTACAATTTCACCCACAGTGTACTTATATAGCGAAGAATAAGTAAAGAACACTTGTATTTTCGTGTGTTCCCTTATTTGTTTCCATGAGTATATCACCAAGAAGGTGTTTCGAACTACCACAAATAGCATACAATATATACTAGTATTAGTGATAAGACTGTTTTTCATATTTTAAAGAAATTTTTCAGTCATGTTTAATTTCTGGTTAAAATAAGATGATTTCGAGCTATAAATTAATGTCAGAGAAAAATGTTTTATTCTTTTCTGAGCACCACACAATACTACTTATGACACTAACCCCAATAGCGTACACACAAAATTCAAATATATCTTTGCCATTTTACTAAACTATAAGCTGCATTGACATCCCATAAGCTTATGTAAATGATAGTTTGTGGTCTCAGAAACAGTATAAAAGATGGAATTCATACAGGGAAAGACAGAGGAAAAACCTTGTAAGACACCCTCATTCAAACACGAAGAAAAAAGAAAAAATATACTCCAAATAGTCCCTGTATTGCTAACTAACAAAAACACATAATGATCTTTTCCCTGACACCATGCATAGCATTAAGTATGGATAAAGTATAACATAACTAGGCTTTGACACCATACTTAGCATTAAGTATGGATAAAAGTACATAATGACCTTGGCTATGACACCATACTTAGCATGAAGTATGGATAAAGTACAATATGGTTTGGCTTTGACACCATACTTAGCATGAAGTATGGATAAGAAGACATAAAGGCCTTGACATCATGTTTAGCATTAGTCATGGATAAATATATATATGAAGTTCTCAAATAACAGCACAAAACTTGTACAGATAACAATGCAACAAGAATATATTAAATGTTAAAAATACTGTAGTGTTACACAATTCTGTATAAACACGGCAATTACACAACAATAATTAAATGTAAAAATTGCAAGCAACAAATAATTTTTTCAATCTTTCTATCTTTCATGGTGCCACAAAACCAACAAGTAAATATGAAGAGAAGCTGTATACATACGTACTGCATACCTTTTCATCAAAGTTATTGAATCTATTTCAACTAACCTAGATGCAACTGCTACTTTTGTCAGTGATTAGGCAGTGAGTTTAGTTTTATGCCACTTTTATGCTGTCGTATAGCTGAAGTATAGCTGGGTTCAGTCCAAAAAATCACAAATAGACAAAAAATGTTATGTCTGGAGACAAAAGACAAAGCAAATCACCAACAAACATGTAGGCTCATTCACGACACTTTCTCTCATCTGCATCTCGATATGCAGTTTGTCATGATGGAATAGTGCGCTTTATGTCGCTTTTAGAAATACTCCAGCAATATCATGGTGGTTCTGTAAGCAGCTCGTTCATCCAATGGAATTTCCTTAAATTGTTGAAAATAGCAGTACAGAAATGTCAGAAACTGTAGTTACATGAAGATATCATCTAGAATTAAATTGCATGGAATATTTGTGATGACATTCCAATAGTAATGAGCATACTGTGGGTAACATGATATTTTCGGTACAAAAACCAAATGTACCATATTTTCTAAGTGAATTTCGGTGTACCAAGCCGAAAACAAAATACTGAGGTATGAATACACCATGGTGTACTGTTTCAGCCTTACAGAAAACAAATGATTAATCACTGGCCACTTTTTAATGGGAAATCAACAAATTCCATATATGTAAATACATTAAACGGACAAAAACGACAAAGATTGTCTAAAAGACTAAGTTAAACAATCCAAAAGACTGTAGCACGCTATGTCCCATCTCCAGCTATTGCAGACATGTTGAATTCCGAGATGGCCACATGACGACCATATTGTTTTTCTGTTTGATCCTTTAAAAGCATGTAACCTCATGGACCAAATGAGTGAGGTTTTATGCTGCTTTTAGCAATATCATGGCAGGAGACACCAGAAATGGGCTTCCCACAGTGTACCTACGTGGGGAATTGAAACTGGGTCTTCAGCGTGTCAAGCAAACGCTTTAACAACTAGGCTACCCTACTGTCCCCCTTGGACCAAGCTATCATCACACCAATAGACAGAGATAGTCAGTGTTCTATGAAGTGAACTGAGCTACGAAAGGCACTGGAGCTCACCTGTACTATGAAGACAATATTCGTGCGAAGTGTTTGAGTGGCATTTGAATAGATACACATAAAGACTGCAACATTTCAGAGCATATTCTAACTCCTATGTGAATGAAAGTTGTTGAGAGCTTTATATAATATTATATTCTGAACAGCAAAAGAAGTACAAGTTTAGAAACATGTTTATGTCCTCTACTTAATGACTTCATAAAAACACAATGTTGCATTTCCTTTGCTGTTCAGTATACATGTGAAAAAAATGGTCGTAAAATCACAAGGAGAGAATGTGTTCAGTTTTAAACCATTTTAGCAATATTCCTGCAAATGTCACCAGAAATGGGCATGACCACGTGTACCCCAATGGGGACTCAAATTATACCTAGACCCTAATTATCAAATGTGGATTCCTTGCAAAGCTGAACCGTAAAGGCCCAGGGTAGAATATGCCTTCAGCAACCCATGCTTGCCAGGAAAAGGTGACTATGCCTGTCCTAAGAGGTGACTAACCAGAGGCTTGCTGACCTGCTTGATACATGTCATTGGTTCCCAGTTGCGCAGATCGATGCTCATGTTGTTGATCATGGGATTGTCTGGTCCAGACTCGATTAATTAATTACAGACCACAACCATATAGCTGAAATACTGCTGAGGGCAGCATAAAACTAAACTCACTCACTCACTAATTAACTACAATATCTATAGCTTTCACTTACATGAAGAAAGAGTGAAAATATACTCTGAAATGACTGTGTACCTTATAACCAAAACCATGACATATGTAAATGCTTGCAAAGGAAATAAACAGCGAGTGACATTAGTTTCACATAGCTTCCAGCAATATTCCAGCAACATAAAGTATGGAGTCAAGAAACAGTCTTCATACATTGCACCCAACTGGGTATGCAGCATGACAAGCCATTGCTTTAAACCTCAAGACTGCACCCATGAAAGTAAACAGGCAAGTTTGAAAATATATTGCTTTTTTAAAGAGTAAATACTGATTAGACCTTTATAACGTATGATAACAGCAACTCAAAATATGAACAAATGAAATTGGCTAAAACAGTGGAAGCTGTCTAAACTGGCACTAATCGGGACTGAAGAAATAATCCAGTTTAAACCTGTCAGCTTACAGAGCTCACAATAAATGTTCAAGTCACGTACGAGATTTTGTGCCAGTGTTGACAACATGCTGGACCGGACAGATGCCGGTTTTGACAGCCCTCATTGTGTGTACAATGAAAATGGAATATTTACTTTAACAAATTCTACAATGACCTATAATCAATAACTGATTCTGTATGAATATATTAATACACAGATTGTGATACTATTGAAAACATCAAGTACATTTGTACAAAGGAATTGCCTCAAATAGATGTGGTAACAGTACACAAAATCAACAATAACACATTCAGATATTCAACAAGACATATACCATTTGAGTCATATATTTGTTTCTGGTGTGTTCAGCTGACTTCCAGACTAATGGTGCATGGTACTGACAGGATTGCACTTGTTTTTGTCTTGTTCAAACCCCTCTGCAAGGTCCCAGGACACCACAACCAAGAGAAGGCATCTCTAAACATCAACCTCAAAACTCACTGTGCATGCAATCGTTCACATGGTGAAGACATAAGTGCTGTCCAGTAAATGCTCTAAAACGAATTCCACATTGACTAATTTTACCATACCAATACATCCTCTGTATTATCAGTTCATTCCACCTGTCTGGTTTTCCTGCATGTAAACATCATCCAAATATTATCTGGACACAAATGTACCCATTCAATGAAATGATTAACTCTCTACAATAATGTTTATGTTAAATCATGAGTTTTGATCTGTTGCAATTGTCTTGTCAAGCTGGGCTGTAGTCAATATGACACATTTGTAATATGGACACAACTGGACCCAATTCCACAAAGGGATATGCTATGACAGCTCTTAGTTTACATTAAAGTATGGGAGTCATGAACACCTTAGCAATACAATTGCTTTGAGAAGTCAAGCACTGATTGACATGGCATGCAGTTTGCATTATGACATACTGATAAAAAGACTGATGGTACCAGTCCGTTGTGAAGACAAAACATGAAAGTGACCGAGTCAAGTTAGGACATAATTATAAGAAAAGGTCAAGGATTATTTAGGGAATATATTTAAGGATTTAAGGAATATATAGTGAAAACATAAGTACCATCTCACTACCTTTATTAATCTTGAGGGACTGTGTGGTAATATTAAAGCAATATCACAAAATGGGATTTACAAACTGTAAACACGTTGTTGGGAACTGAACCAAGGTCTGAGGCCTGACAAGTGAAATCTTTACCCTCACAGCTACTGAACTGCCCCACTAAAGATCAACAAGGCTGTTTAGTTGGGCTAACATTGCACATGTTCTACAATTTTTACAGGTTTCATGATTCACAGGCTCATCCTTTGTTGCATGAAGTGTACGTAAATATAAGCTTAAAAAGTTCATATGCATAGGCGATTTCAGAAGGGGGTGCAGGAATGCAAGACCTGCTTTTGTCCAGAAAGGTTATTAACATGTTGACTGCCTATCACGAGGATACTTGTATCAATTCTGGCAGAGTCTGCCACTACGACTTATCTCATAGCTACATCAGTGGTATTTTAAAGCAAGTTTCACATGTTGGCAAAATAGGCACAAGAAGTAATCATCTCCTGCCATTCTTTGTTACTGGTTCCATTCTCATGAAAACAGGTGAATATGAACTGTGCAAATCCCTCTTCTGAACTGTGAACTGTACACCCCCCATTTCCTAAAAGTTATATCAGTCAGAGGCGTGTGATAAAACCTTGATCATCATAAAATCGGACAAAGGAATCCCAAGTGCATTTCCATTTAAAACAGATCTTCCACTTTATAAACCACTTTATAAACCACTTTATAAACCACTTTATAAACCAGACATTATCATTAGACAGGAATAGAAATGGATTGATGAAATTCCTGCAATGACATGTCCATTATCATATAATTTCTTGTATCACAGATGTGCTAACAATTTCATTAAATTTCTTAAAAAGAATTAACGATTAATCATTTTTTTAAAATTCAAGTATAAAACTTATGATACATTTCTTACATCAATTTGACATAGCATTTTTTTAACACATTTTTTTTCACTGTATTCCCTGTCATTATTAACCAATATGATGTGATCCAACCAATCAAGAATAACCAATGCTAATGCCATAATCAACAAATGTCCAAGGTCATGTTCCATTTTGAAAACATTGAATGATGTCAGATAAGACATCCTTTGATCGGTAAGCGATGACACCAGGGACAGAGTTGCCGCCTTCGTTGGAAGAAAACTGGTACTGAACTTGGTTCAGTTGATCAGCACCATGAATCAAGTCAATATCTGTGAACGGAACGATCCCTCCACCAAGAGACAACAGGACAGCATGGGGTGCACAGCAGTCCCACTTATAGATTGTCGGTCGGCTCAGCACGTAGCCATCAACATGGCCCCAGGCGGCACTCAATATCTTGTAGCCTGCACCAGCCGCGGAGTACAGGGTAAACTTCCTGGATAGTTTTTGTTTGACGTCATCTGACTCACTCGAGCTGATGATGATGCTGTGTTTGTTGGAACTGGATGGCTTGACAGAGGAGAGGCTGACACCTTTGTAACACACAGACCAAGTCTTGTCGTGCAGCCATCTATACAGAGAAGAATGAATAATGTTTTTTATGACAAAATTGATATTTTGTATTTATCCTGACTAATGCTCACTGGTTATCTTCCTTCTCCTTTCAGTGGTTAAGTGGAAACTTTAATCCTTTTGAATTCATGGAAGCAATCATAATATCACCACCATGAGTAGTCTCCCTTTTCTCGTTAAAACGGTCCCACATGACCAATGTCTAGCTCTCATAACTCTCTCTCGCCCAAGCAGACAGTTTCATGTTTTTCATATAGGTGTGGTCAAATCCTTTTTTGCTCATTCCCTTCAAACATGTTTTTTGTTGTTGTAGAGTTACCCGCTGTTTTCAGCAATATTGAGGATACCAGAATTTGCCGTCACACATTGTACCATGTGGGAAATCAAATCCAGGTCTTCAGCATGATAAGCAAACACCTTAACTACTAGGCCACCCCTCGTCTTCAGCATGATAAGCAAATACCTTAACTACTAGGCCACCCCTCGTCTTCAGCATGATAAGCAAACACCTTAAGTACTTGGCTATTCCTCGTCTTCAGCATAATAACCAAACGTCTTCAGCATAATAAGCAAACACCTTAACTACTAGGCTAGCCCTCGTCTTCAGCATGATAAGCATACACCTTAAGTACTAGGCTACCCCTCGTCTTCAGCATGATAAGCATACACCTTAAGTACTAGGCTACCCCTCGTCTTCAGCATGATAAGCATACACCTTAAGTACTAGGCTACCCCTCGTCTTCAGCATGATAAGCATACACCTTAAGTACTAGGCTACCCCTCGTCTTCAGCATGATAAGCATACACCTTAACTTCTAGGCTACCCCTCGTCTTCAGCATGATAAGCAAACACCTTAACTACTAGGCTACCCCTCGTCTTCAGCATGATAAGCATACACCTTAAGTACTAGGCTACCCCTCGTCTTCAGCATGATAAGCAAACACCTTAAGTACTAGGCTACCCCTCGTCTTCAGCATGATAAGCATACACCTTAAGTACTAGGCTACCCCTCGTCTTCAGCATGATAAGCATACACCTTAACTACTAGGCCACCCCTCGTCTTCAGCATGATAAGCAAACACCTTAACTACTTGGCTACTCCTCGTCTTCAGCATGATAAGCATACACCTTAACTACTAGGCTACCCCTCGTCTTCAGCATGATAAGCAAACACCTTACCTACTAGGCTACCCCTCGTCTTCAGCATGATAAGCATACACCTTAACTACTAGGCTACAACTCGTCTTCAGCATGATAAGCAAATACCTTAACTACTAGGCCACCCCTCGTCTTCATCATGATAAGCAAACACCTTAACTACTTGGCTACTCCTCGTCTTCAGCATAATAAGCAAACGTCTTCAGCATAATAAGCAAACACTTTAACTACTAGGCTACCCCTCGTCTTCAGCATGATAAGCATACACCTTAACTACTAGGCCACCCCTCATTTTCAGCATGATAAGCAAACACCTTAACTACTTGGCTACTCCTCGTCTTCAGCATAATAAGCAAACGTCTTCAGCATAATAAGCAAACACCTTAACTACTAGGCTACCCCTCGTCTTCAGCATGATAAGCAAACACCTTAACTACTAGGCCACCCCTCGTCTTCAGCATGATAAGCAAATACCTTAACTACTAGGCCACCCCTCGTCTTCAGCATGATAAGCATACGCCTTAACTACTAGGCCACCCCTCGTCTTCAGCATGATAAGCAAACACCTTAACTACTAGGCTACCCCTCGTCTTCAGCATGATAAGCAAACACCTTAACTACTAGGCCACCCCTCCTCTTCAGCATGATAAGCATACACCTTAAGTACTAGGCTACCCCTCCTCTTCAGCATGATAAGCAAACACCTTAACTACTTGGCTACTCCTCGTCTTCAGCATAATAAGCAAACGTCTTCAGCATGATAAGCAAACACCTTAAGTACTAGGCTACCCCTCGTCTTCAGCATGATAAGCAAACACCTTAACTACTAGGCCACCCCTCGTCTTCAGCATGATAAGCAAACACCTTAAGTACTAGGCTACCCCTCGTCTTCAGCATGATAAGCAAACACCTTAACTACTAGGCCACCCCTCGTCTTCAGCATAATAAGCAAACACCTTAACTACTAGGCTACCCCTCGTCTTCAGCATGATAAGCAAACACCTTAACTACTAGGCCACCCCTCGTCTTCAGCATGATAAGCAAACACCTTTACTACTTGGCTACTCCTCGTCTTCAGCATAATAAGCAAACGTCTTCAGCATGATAAGCAAACACCTTAACTACTAGGCCACCCCTCCTCTTCAGCATGATAAGCAAACACCTTAACTACTTGGCTACTCCTCGTCTTCAGCATAATAAGCAAACGTCTTCAGCATGATAAGCAAACACCTTAACTACTAGGCCACCCCTCGTCTTCAGCATGATAAGCATACACCTTAACTACTAGGCCACCCCTCGTCTTCAGCATGATAAGCAAACACCTTAACTACTAGGCCACCCCTCGTCTTCAGCATGATAAGCATACACCTTAACTACTAGGCCACCCCTCGTCTTCAGCATGATAAGCATACACCTTAACTACTAGGCCACCCCTCGTCTTCAGCATGATAAGCATACACCTTAACTACTAGGCCACCCCTCGTCTTCAGCATGATAAGCAAACACCTTAACTACTAGGCCACCCCTCGTCTTCAGCATGATAAGCAAACACCTTAAGTACTAGGCTACCCCTCGTCTTCAGCATGATAAGCAAACACCTTAACTACTAGGCCACCCCTCGTCTTCAGCATGATAAGCATACACCTTAAGTACTAGGCTACCCCTCGTCTTCAGCATGATAAGCAAACACCTTAACTACTAGGCCACCCCTCGTCTTCAGCATGATAAGCAAACACCTTAACTACTAGGCTACCCCTCGTCTTCAGCATGATAAGCAAACACCTTAACTACTAGGCCACCCCTCGTCTTCAGCATGATAAGCAAACACTTTAAGTATAGTATTCCCAGAAATTATTGAGAATCATGTTGCGTCATGTAACTCATTACGTTTATTAACTTCTGGCGTTTTACTTACATAAACATGTTAAAACATCATCCTTTTACAGTCTCAGTCTTGTTTTAGTACTTTGTTAGACCTCCTCGCTCAGCAATGCATGCCTGAATACGCCTAGGCACACTACCCATCAAAGTTTGTAGGTAATCGTGTGACAGGGTATCCCAATATTGGACCACCTCGGCCTTCATATCTTCAATATTTCTCAGTCCCTTTTGGTTTATTCTGTCCTTCATGACTCCCCACACATTCTCAATAGGGTTTAGGTCTGGGCTGTAACTGGGCCAGTCTAAAACTTGAACATTTTCGCCCGACAACAACTGTTTTGTGTAGCGCGCAGTGTGTTTTGGGTCATTATCATGCTGGAAAATCCAATCATCTTCATACAATGTTTGTGCTGTCGGAAGAAGGTGACCATTTAGAATGTCAACGTATCTTTCTTTTGTCAAGTTTCCCGTGAAAACACACAATGGCGTCACTCCGCGAGCCGATATGCCACCCCACATGTAAAACTTCGGGCTATGTTTTGGTCGCTGGTAGATAGGTTTGACAGTATCTTTGGTCCAAATTTTCACACAATTAGGGAAAAGCCAAACAGAACTTTCATCCGAAAAGAAAACATTATCCCAATCTTGAGTTTCATGAACCCGACACCAGTTTAAACGTTTTTCCTTTTGTGCATCTTTCATCAACGGCGAGGGAATTCCACGTTTTTTCACCCAATTAAGTGTCTGTAATTCCTGCCTAACTGTTTCATTGCATACCTGAGGACTTCCTCGGCTAATCATTTCATTTCTGATGTTCTCAACACTTTTCAATTTGCCCCTACTCACAATCTGCCCAAGTCTTCGGCGATCCACAACACTGAATTTCCTAGGCCGACCTGCCCCTGCTTTGTGCTCTATCCCGGTTCCTGTTTGAATATTCTTCAAAGTTCTGTATACTGTAGACAGAGGAATACCATGTCTACAAGCTAACACTTTAGCATCAGCCTCACCCCTTTCAAAATCATCTAGAATGGGCTTTCTTTTCTCTCTTGCTGTAAATTCTGCCATGTCAACACAGGAAGCTGTCTGCTCAGACAAGGGAGATAACTCTTGACGTAATGAGCTGCCTTCTAAGCCTTCAAGAGTTGTCTCCCTTATTTAGTATGCTTAGTGCATCATGAAAGCCCTTTTTCCAATCTTAGCATCATTAGAAAAAAAACAAAGATTTTCTCAATAATTTCTGGGAACACTGTACTAGGCTACCCCTCGTCTTCAGCATGATAAGCAAACACCTTAACTACTAGGCTACCCCTCGTCTTCAGCATGATAAGCAAACACCTTAACTACTAGGCCACCCCTCAGTTCCACACATGATCAATAGGACTGACTCAAAGTCTTTTATCAATTTCATTTTCTGATCAAAAGTAATTTCACAACATGCCTGCTGGGCTGGCTTTACCCAGCTGGAACAAGGAGTGACCGTTGGTGTTCAAAAGCCGTCTCCTATTTAACATTCCTCATAAGTCACACATGTCAGCTCACTAATTACATATACAAGAACACCCATACTGAACTAAGGTTAAATTAGCTTTATTGGCAACCATGTAGTTTCAAAGCAGGATTGGACACAATACACATCTGTGCAATTCCTTACCATGTGCCAGTTTAGATGGCGCTGATTACTGCATAAACATATTCAGGCAGCTCATTTCATGGCAGTGTCTGGAACTGACAGCTGCCATATTACAAGATTTTGCACCAGTTTGGTGAAACTTGTCAGACTGGACAGTTGCTGGTTTAGAAAGTTTCCATACATTTATCATACATGTATAATTATTTCACATGCCATTGTATGTTTGACTTACTGCTGAGTTTCTGTATCCCATGATGCAAAGGGCTGGACACAGACTCCCGCTATTGGCTGGCCAGACTGTTTGTCAAATGCACCAATTAGAACAGTGACACACTGGAGACCCTCATCAACAATACCGTCGTTGTTGGGAGCTCCAGTCTGGCCACGAATGAACTGAGCAGTAGAGTCTGTAACAGAAGACAGTGAGTGAATGAGTGAGTTTAGTTTTACTCCAGACTCAGCAATACTCCAGCTATTTGGCACAGGTCTGAAATAATCCAGTCTAGACTGGACAATCCAATGATCAACAGCATGAGGATTGATCTATGCAACTGGGATATAATGACAAGTGTCAAGCATGTCAGCTAGTCTGACCCCACGATTAGCTGCCTCTTATGACATGTACGGGTTACTGAAGACGAATTCTAAGCCAGATATTCACAGCTTGAATCGCACACTGCCATCCATCCATCCATCATGGATCATAATGTCGATCAATGTCACGCTGACAAAATACTGTGGCTCACAAAACACTAACACAAAATGCAAAGAACTTAACTAACTAAGGTTGACAACATACTTCCCTCCCTTCAGACCGAAAAATATTTTTCATGTCAAAATAGAATATCATCACCATCAAAGGTACTCTCCCATTTCCTCACTTGGTTATGCTCTCAGATTTCCTACACCATGTTTAATAATTACTGACTTGAAATATGTTTTATTCAACATTTTAAGCGCCACTCGTAGTATTCAGATCGTTTTTTGCCTCCATTACCCCTGCCAGCTTCCGGTTGAACGGAGTGACGGAACAAGAATAAGCAGAAATTGAAAAGAAATACCATATTGTCTAATTTCATTATGAACCTGTTGGAGTTTATTTGTCTTATTTGTTGTCTCTAATTTTAGAATTTTTGTAACATTTATTCTACATAAAACACTTCTGGCGTAAAGGGCAAATGAAGTAGGGGAGGTAACTGTAAGTATTCCATATGGAATAATACTCTCCTGTTCCTTCACTCCGTTGAACCGGAAGCTGGAAGGGGGAATGCAGGCGAAGAACGGTCTGATATACCACAGAGTTGCACTTAAAATGTTGAATAAACAATACAGTGGAAACCGCCTAGGTAAAAATAGCTTAACTAAACATACCAGATAAGTAAACATTTTTCTTTGGACCCGTCAAACTTCTTCATTAATTAACACTGTTTGAGTCCGGTGCACTAAAATCGGATAAGTAAACAATACCGCTTAAGTAAATAATTTTTGCAAAGTCCCTGGAAGTAAATTACTGAACAAATGAGACCGGATGACTAAATTAGCGATCATAATCCAATATGAGAGACATGTGTCAGTCACTCATGTAATTTACTGTTCACCATAGCGCTGGAGATGTAAGAGCACAACCCAGTGTGGACATGGATATATGCCTTTGATGGTGGCGATAATGCAATTTTCTGAATAAAATTGATGTTTCATACTTATCCAGCTTAATTGCTTATCTCCTCCTCCCTGGCGAAGGTAGTGGAATACCTGAAATCCCTTGAAGTTCCCTTCTAAAAGGAGTGGACGTTAATACACTCACCCACCGGTAGCTTCCAGACAAACTGGTCACATGTCGTCATGAGTGAGAATAAGTATAAAATATATATAACTCAATTTTATTCAGAAAATTACATATTTTTCCTTATCCAGACTCATGCTTAATTGCTTACAGAATCCGACAGAAACGGTGTTGAGGCAGGCCACGTTGGATTCTGCTTGCTGTCAAAATTACGTCCAGTATTTTCCCCCCCTAACGGGAACATGTAGCGGCGATAATTCAGTCCTGTTCTTACAATATTATTAAAATCTAAATATTTTAGATATTTAAATACTTACCTTACCATAGGTCTTATGCATATTACCTCAAGCTTCGCTAGTAGAGATCAGACAGACGTTGATTCGCCATTCCCTGAATGGCTACCTCGTATAATCTACGGATGTAGTCACGGAAGTGACGTGATCTCCCTACTCGCGGGAAAGCGAGCCATCCCAAAATTCACTTTTACTGGCAGCAGGAAAGAAAGGTCCGATGAGTCCAAAGTGGGGAGGAGCATCCAGCGTTGGGAGGGAGTCACCGCCCTATGGTAAGGTAAGTATTTAAATATCTAAAATATTTAGATTTTAATAAATTTTTAACTTACCTTACCATAGGTCTTATGCATATGGCTTCGACAGAGAGGACGGTGGTGTGGACTCCGGAGGACCTTCACATCTTCAGCAGACCAAGCACATGCACAGGAGACCCGGGAGACCAATGCCAACGTCACAGGGCAAACCTGGAAACAGGACAAAGGATAACCCAAGGGAACTCCAAAGAGAAACCGACGCACCCAGAGGGTGAGGTTAATCTTAAGACCAAAGGTAAGAACAACACAATTACCTAATGGGCGGAAGGCTGGGTAAGTTGCTGTGCAACCACCAACGGGCCAAAAGACTGAAGCCCCTCCATGTCCTCGACAGCCAAGTCCCTCAGGTAGTGTGAGGCAAAAACGGTGGACGACTTCCAAAAACAACCCTCCATAATCCGTGGCACCGTACAGTTCCTGTGGAGGGCCATAGTGGACGCCAGGGCTCTAATTTCATGGGGGTTGTTCGCCGTCGGATGGGGGAGTTTCTTGGCATCGTACGCCGCCAGGATAGTCGCACGAAGCCACAGAGCAATAGTGTTTCTATTAACTTCCCCCTTGCACGATGAAGAAAAAGGGATAAACAGTCTCTTTCGGGAATGTCTCTTCAAGGCAGACCTCTGGATGTAATATCTAAGGGCCCTGACTGGACACAGGAACTCCTCCTCCGTATCATGTCGTCCGAGGATGGTCGATAAAGGCGGGATGGAGAACCGTCTATCTGGTTGCCCGGGAAGCTGATTCTTGGCAATGAAGTCCCACAGCAATCCCAAGTGGACTCGACCATGCCTAGCTTGTTCAAAACGCACTTGTGTGACATCCAGGGCATGAATCTCACTAACTCTAGCTGCCGTAGCTAGGGCAAGTAAGAAGACCGTCTTCCTGGACAACAGCTCGAAGGAAGCATCCTCTAGGGGCTCATATGGGGAGCCTCTCAAGTGTTGCAAAACAACATTCAGATCCCAAGCTGGAGGGCGGAACTTGACCTTCTGGTCCTCCAACTTGAACGCCTTCAGCAGGGCAACCAGTTCTGGAACTTTAGAAATCTGACGATCCGTCTTGACCGCCAAGACGGAGTTCAACGCTGACAAGTAGGTACCCAACGTACTCCCTTTGAGATGCTTGGAATTACGTAGAAACATCAAAAAATTCGCCACGAACTGTGGGGAAGCTGTCATGGGATCCTGTGATCTCTGAGCACAAAAGCTTTCAAATGAGCGCCACTTGTCATCATAGAGGGATCTGGTGGATGTCCGATGAGCTCGGGTTATGGCATTCGCCACATGCAAGGAATAGCCTTTCGCCCTTAATGCCTTCTGTAAATGGTCCAGCCGTGCAGATGGAATCTCAGCGGATCTGGATGGAGTTGTTGGCTGTGCGGATGACGAAGGAGGTGTGGCCAATCTGGAAGCTGAACCGGATCTCCGCTGACGAGGCGTCGCAGATCGGGGAACCACGGTCTGGCTGGCCACCAGGGCGCGACCAAAAGCAGTCTCAGGTTCTGTGTCTGCTTGATCTTGCC
The DNA here is from genome assembly GCF_037392515.1 of Haliotis asinina. Taxonomy (NCBI): domain Eukaryota; kingdom Metazoa; phylum Mollusca; class Gastropoda; order Lepetellida; family Haliotidae; genus Haliotis; species Haliotis asinina. The sequence continues at coordinate 45,152,232 of NC_090290.1, read as the reverse complement.
AATCACTTCTGGGAGAAGAACGGGTGGTGGAAAAGCGTACGCGTCTAGACCCTCCCACGACAGAGATAGAGCGTCGACTGCCCAAGCCTGTGGATCCGGTACGGGAGACACGTAAGTTGGTAGCTGATGGTTGAAGCTGGTGGCGAAGAGGTCCACCAAGGGTCTCCCGTGGCGAAGGCAAATCTGACGAAACACGTCTGGATGAAGCATCCATTCCGTCGGTGAAGGTCTGCCTGGGCGCGACAACGCGTCTGCCAGAATGTTCTTGCAGCCGGGTATGTGTCGAACCCTGATTGTGATCCTGTTGCTGTCTAGCAGATCTGCTAACACGAACATCTGGTCTAGAAGTTGCTTGGACCTGGTCGTGCCCTGATTCCGGATAACCCAGACGACTGTGGAGTTGTCCGACGCCACCAGGAGCTTGGTGTTGGACAAAATCGGTAGCCAGCGGCGAACTGCTAGAATGACAGCTTGCAATTCCAGGTTGTTGATGTGCCACAACCTTTCGGCGTCGGACCACAGCCCTGAGGTCGTTCGGCCCGCCAGATGGGCGCCCCACCCTAGTAGAGACGCATCCACGAACAACTCGTGGTCGTGACTGGAGTCTTCCAAACAGACGCCGACGCAGACATTCGATTCTACCATCCACCACCGGAGATACTGATGTAGATGTGGAGGTAGAAGAACCCGTGACTTGAGGTCGTTCATCTGGATGAATGGTGACAGAAACCTCTGTAAGGGCCGTAGCATAAGGCGCCCTCTGAGAGTAAGATCCTGCGCCGATGTCAAAAGACCCAACAGAGACTGCCACTCTCTGAGGGTCATGGGTTGAGAGAGACCTCGATCCGCAAACGCCAGAATCTTTAGCCATCGATCTGGAGGGACCCTGACAAGATTGTCTTTTGTTAAAAATAATCCCCCGATGAAGGTCAGTTCTTGAGTTGGTTCCAGATGTGACTTGTTGGTGTTGACCATCCAACCCAGTTGATGCAGCAGGCGGGTGGAGAAGTCCAAGTGTTTGCGTAGCAGTAGAGGACTGCCGTGGTTGAGAAGGCAGTCGTCTATGTATGGATCGAAGTCCACTCCCCTTAGATGAAGAAACCTGGTAACCGGAAGCGTGATGCGTGTGAAAAGCCACGGGGCCGTAGAAATGCCAAACGGAAGCACCCTCCACTGGTAATGTATTCCGTTGAAGACGAACCTCAGGTACTTCCTGTGACGCGGATGTATGGGAACATGTAGGTAAGCGTCCTGTAGGTCCAGACTGGCTAGCCAAGCCCCGGGAGACAATTTGGCTCGAATCTGCTCTAGGGACGTCATTCGGAAATGAGGAGGGTCGGCCAGATACTGTCTGTTGAAGACCGCCATGTTGTGAATCATGCGCATCTTGTCGGAATCTTTCTTTGGCACCAGGAAGATGGGTGAGTAGAACCCCGGGGAGCGGTGGGGTTCCAGCACTGTCTCTATGGCTCTCTTGGATAACAGAATGTCGATATTGGACTCTAGGAGAGCTAGTTGGTGTTGAGGATATATCCGCGACTGGGGAGTAGATGTCAGCGGTGGAGTCTCGACCAATGGTAGTTTGTAGCCGGACTTCAGAATCTTGCTTACAAACGGATCCTCTAGGAATGACCAGTTGGGCCAGAAGATCCCTAGTCTCCCACCTACTGGAGTCGGATGGACAGGTACGACTGGGGGTGGGAGGTCCCAGTCGGAGACATCCACGGCTTCAGCGACCAGAGTAGGGGCGCTTGCCTCTGCCTCGCCCTGGCATCGAGGGGGTGTCCCGGCTGCGCTCCTGGGGCTTCCGCTGAGTGTCATTATCCTTGGTGCGGCCCCGTCCCCTCCCAAAGGAGGAGCGGATGGATTCCCTCCTGGGAATATAGCGCTTCTTTCCACTTCCTCTGGCTCTGCCACGAAAGGCAGAACCAAGCGCCTCAAAGGTAGACAGCGCGACTTCAGTGTTCGTTAATTCCGCGTGCGACTTGTAAATATCTGGAATCTTGTCGGCGAACAGAAACTTGGAAGTGAAGGGAGCCCGAAGTAATTGGCGCTTAAATTCCTCCTGCCAATTACATGTATCCAGGAAGCCGGAACGGCGAACCGAAGTTGTCATAGCCAACGCTGCACGTAAGTGACCGAGTAAGTCATGAAGAACTTTGCCCTGCCACTGGAAGATCGTCGTGAGATGATCCACCCTGGAGGCGTTGTCTTCTGATAGGTCTGCTGCAGCCGCTGAAGTAGCTGAGGCTAACGCCGAAATGGGTTTAAGCATACGCTTGAGTTCCGTGTCAATAGCTGCTAATTTGGAGTCCTGCACTTTATAAGCTGAGAGTGAAGAACTTGACAAGCGCTTGAGTGAGTCGTCCTGGGCTGCACCATTATCTGTGAAGTCTAGGCTGTGGATCTTGTAATCCGACTTCCTTGACTTAGACGCCTTGATCGTAGGATTCAGAGACAGCTTGGCAAAATCCTCGTCCAGGAGAGACACTGCCTCCGCCACCATAGGATGAGGTGGAATTAGTAGTTCCGGGGACAAACGGATGGACGCCGGATTATTAGGATCGACTGACGGAGAAGGACAGTCAGGTAGCCTGTCAGCAATCCACTCAAACACTGCCGATAGTGGTAGATAGGTGCCATCATCCTCGCCTACACCTGCCTCTTCTTCATAGTCAGGGCAGAAGTGTTGCTCCTCCAAATCTTCCCAAGAGACTGAAGTCGATTCCCGCCGCTGGGTGGAAGAGGTAGAAGGCGTCCGAGTAGAAGAATCCTTCAGTGAAACTCGCGAGGCCTCTGGTGAACGTGAACGCCGGGTTCTGGAAGAGCGCCGAGGAGATCTGGATCGCGAACGGAAGCGCCGTCGTCTAGGAGAGCGTGAGCATGAGCGCGAGCGCCGGCGCCGACTACGGTGAGGAGAACGGGAGCGCCGATTCCTTGGAGATCTGGACCATGATCTGCGTCTCGAGCGCTCAGCTTCTAAGCGCCGAGCGCGCTCCTCGTCTAGCTGACGTTGTAGCACCTCTTCTCTAGATAGCGTGTGAGAGATCCTGGGGATCCGGTAAGGCGCTGGCGGAGGCACAGGAGCCGGCGTCTGAACAAGCGCTGGCGTAGGTATAGGTGCTGGTATTGGAACCAGTGAAGGTGTCCCCATCAAGGCTGTAGACGCTGACGTGAGCATAGGCGCTGACGTAGGTGTCGGTGCTGGCATAGGCGTAGGCGTTGACGTTGAAATTAGTTCGGGAATCAAGGCAGGCGCTGACATGGGCGCTGGCACAGTAGCTGAGGTCGGCGCTGGCTCTCTAGTAGAAGTGCTGGGCGTCAGGAGAGACCGTAATAGCCTCTGAACTTCTGGGTGCGCTAAGGCGTCCGGACGGGATAAGTCAACAAAGGCGTCCGAGCGAAGTGGCTCCGGAGACGATCGAACCGGCGTCGTAGATGAGCGCTCCAAACCAGACGTCGGCGTTGGTGCTGTAAAGGTAGGCAGCTCCGGGTCGTCCTGTAAAGAACCTAAAGAAGAAGCTGGGGAAGACATTCTCCTCTTCCGCTGAGTAAACCTCTTTCTACGGACAGCTAAAAAGGTCTTGAAATCCGCCACAGAAAGACTAGTACAATGCTGACAGCGGCTGACAAGGGAACAGGTCTGCGATGCACAATCCGGACACCAGGGGTGGGGATCCTTGGCTGACTTCTGCCCCTTGCAGACAGTACAAAACTGCCGAGTCATACACAGTTAACTGCAACAGATAAAAACATACCCGAAGCGTGAAATAAAACAATAACGCTAGAGGTAGAAACGAAAAACACCCCTACATAAAAAATGCAGCAAAAGCGCACCCCCAACCTAAAGTGGGTACGCCTGTAAGCTCGCGACAGCGACGGCTAGCAACCAACATGGCTACCTGTGAAACATGCCACGTGGGACAAAAAAAACACATGAAAACGGCAAAAATCGGGAGGAAATACCATACAAAATAGCAGAACAGATGGAGGAAGTATTCCTGACGGAATAAAGAACCTCCAAGGCCGCCATGACACCTCACAAACAACGCAGGAAAACCCACATCGAAGTGAGAAAAAGAAAGAAACATTTACAACACGAGGTAGCAAGGTAAGTGAAGTTAAATTCAATTTAACTAACCACACACCTAGGGAAACAAGACATACCTACCTGTTGAACGACAACTTTATTCAACACAATAGAAAACTCCGAGCGAAACAAACACGTCTGATCAGACGAACGCTAGAAGTAAAAGTGAATTTTGGGATGGCTCGCTTTCCCGCGAGTAGGGAGATCACGTCACTTCCGTGACTACATCCGTAGATTATACGAGGTAGCCATTCAGGGAATGGCGAATCAACGTCTGTCTGATCTCTACTAGCGAAGCTTGAGGTAATATGCATAAGACCTATGGTAAGGTAAGTTAAAAATTTCATCTGTAAATTCCGGTGGGATCACATCCAGTCAAATTTGTCTTCTGAAAAAGGCTTCATTGACTGGAATGTGATGGAAGTAACTAGAGTCCTGCTAGTACCAAATGCAACTAAATGTCAAGATATTCTAATCAAGACTAGTTGCGACCCTTCTTCATGTACAAGTATCTTCATTATGAGTACAGGGTCCTAATCACTCCTGCCCGTCTGTTCGACGTGCGCATGGACTCTCACCAATAGGATCTATCCACGTCCTCTACTCACCAATAGGATCTATCCATATCCTCTACTCACCAATAGGATCTATCCACATCCTCTACTCACCAATAGGATCTATCCACATCCTCTACTCACCAATAGGATCTATCCATATCCTCTACTCACCAATAGGATCTATCCACATCCTCTACTCACCAATAGGATCTATCCACATCCTCTACTCACCAATAGGATCTATCCACGTCCTCTACTCACCAATAGGACCTATCCATGTCCTCTACTCACCAATAGGATCTATCCAAATCCTCTACTCACCAATAGGATCTATCCACATCCTCTACTCACCAATAGGATCTATCCATGTCCTCTACTCACCAATAGGATCTATCCATGTCCTCTACTCACCAATAGGATCTATCCATGTCCTCTACTCACCAATAGGATCTATCCACATCCTCTACTCACCAATAGGATCTATCCACGTCCTCTACTCACCAATAGGATCTATCCACATCCTCTACTCACCAATAGGATCTATCCATATCCTCTACTCACCAATAGGATCTATCCAGATGCCCATATCCTCAACTCACCAATAGGATCTATCCACGTCCTCTACTCACCAATAGGACCTATCCATGTCCTCTACTCACCAATAGGATCTATCCAAATCCTCTACTCACCAATAGGATCTATCCAGACGCCCACGTCCTCTACTGCCACTTCCTGTTGCTGAGACTGTAGTGCTTCATCCACAGAAACGTCAACCTGCTCGTGAAGAGTCTCCGACAATATGGTCGCTGCTTTCTCGTTTCCATCCAGTACTTCTTCTGGAATACAAACATTTGTGCCAAACTTTGACAATACAATGGAATCTGTCTATTACTGACTTGGCTTGGACAGACACATTTGTCTGGATCTTAAAGAGTCCGTATTGGACAAATACTTCCATTACCATAGACCCTCACACAAAAAGTTACCCCACTTTGTTAAGGACAACCAACAACTTGAATAGATGTACATGTAGTTTTCTTTTATTTCTACAATACACTTATACTCAGTATATTTATACTTTCACTAGAAAAAGTCTGTTGACATGGTTTGCTTCTGTCTCAGTAAGCTTCTATGAACATGGTGTTTTCAGTCTTGTCTTCCAGCTTCATAAGATGAAGAAGGATATCAGAACCACTATTCTATGAAAAATGTCTAAAATGCTTCACCATTTTCAAAACTTTAACATGAGTCAACACAGGTGGATCCTGTTCATTTTCAACTTCAACTTCCTCATCCGTCAGTGCCCTTGACAGCTGATAGCAGCTAACTCTCCCACACTTCGTCACACAGATTCTCAGTTGGAATGTCAGAGCCAAACAACACAAATTCACTTTCACTGACATTGTCATTTTTCAGTTTCTTGGGCAGTATGAAATTCACATTTCTGAAAGCACTAAAAAATTGCTGAATGTGTCATCTTGTCAAACTTTCCGCTGATATACTGCATGGTATTGTCACTTAGATTTTTTAAAAAAAGATGACAGTAATATTCATGTTGCCATAAAGTATCTGATACACTCTCTTAACTTATCTTGTATTTCTCCGTCAGATCTTCCTGTTTTGATGTCAATGACACGTCAATAAGTTTCACTTTGCCAGCAACTGACAAATCAGTCTGCCGACCTTTCGCTGGTTGGTTTATTGTAACTACAGAATGAATGTGAAAACAGCAAGTAATCAGTCATTAATAAGACTGCAAACGGACACTGAGTTAAGTGACACTAGTCAGTTTGTGTTTAATTATGTGAACAGAGGTAACAAATAATTGTTCTCATAGCAATTGGATTGGTGGGACTATTAGTTTAGTCAACTACATGTGTACGTCTGGATTTCAAAGCAAAATTCTCCTAGTACTTGGATTGGTGGGACTATTAGTTTAGTCAACTGCATGTGTACGTCTGGATTTCAAAGCAAAATTCTCCTAGTACTTGGATTGTTGGGACTATTAGTTTAGTCAACTACATGTGTACGTCTGGATTTCAAAGCAAAATTCTCCTAGTACTTGGATTGGTGGGACTATTAGTTTAGTCAACTACATGTGTACGTCTGGATTTCAAAGCAAAATTCTCCTAGTACTTGGATTGGTGGGGCTATTAGTTTAGTCAACTACATGTGTACGTCTGGATTTCAAAGCAAAATTCTCCTAGTACTTGGATTGGTGGGACTATTAGTTTAGTAAACTACATGTGTACGTCTGGATTTCAAAGCAAAATTCTCCTAGTACTTGGATTGGTGGGACTATTAGTTTAGTCAACTACATGTGTACGTCTGGATTTCAAAGCAAAATTCTCCTAGTACTTGGATTGGTGGGACTATTAGTTTAGTCAACTACATGTGTACGTCTGGATTTCAAAGCAAAATTCTCCTAGTACTTGGATTGGTGGGACTATTAGTTTAGTCAACTACATGTGTACGTCTGGATTTCAAAGCAAAATTCTCCTAGTACTTGGATTGGTGGGACTATTAGTTTAGTCAACTACATGTGTACGTCTGGATTTCAAAGCAAAATTCTCCTAGTACTTGGATTGGTGGGACTATTAGTTTAGTCAACTACACGTGTGCGTCTGGATTTCAAAGCAAAATTCTCCTAGTACTTGGATTGTTGGGACTATTAGTTTAGTCAACTACACGTGTACGTCTGGATTTCAAAGCAAAATTCTCCTAGTACGTTGATTGTTGGGACTGGTATTTCAGTCCATAATCCATAACTGAGAGAGTCTGGATTATTAAGCAAGCTTTTATCATAAATTTAGAACAATTTTGCCAGGAGTCTGGATTGTGGAGAAAACAGCATTGCACATACTCCTGATATGACAGATTCCACTGTTGCTAACACAAAAAATTCCACAAATTGCTATAACCCCTACGATTGTTGCAGAACTAGGTCAGTGTATGGCAGTTACTCATAAATCATCAATTACTCCACTGAATCAGCTCCTGATTGTGACTCAGTATTCAGTGTTCACGTTAATGCAAAAACATAATAAAACAACACAAAAAATATTTTGTGCATGTGTTTTGGATGCACAGATTCTGATCTACATCATTTTAAAAAGCACGTTAAACTGCAACATATAGACAAACAATGAATTTTACCGTGATTCAGGATTGTACTGAAAGCTTCACCCGCAAAAGATTTGGACTACATATTTATAACTGTTTTTCTGCACGCACTCATACAAAACCTACCACAATCACTACTGGAATGATCTTTCTTATGCTTCTCCTACCAATATTCCAGCAATGTCACTGTGGGGGACGTACAAAATGGGCATCACACATTCACACTGTGCCTATGTGGGCACTTGCACCCAGGTCTTTTGGGGAATGCTTTAACCAGAAGGTAAGCCTCATTCAAGAGTGGTGGTCTGCTGGTTCAGAAATGCCCATTAAGATCTATGAAACTGTGGTACACCAATACCCCCTAAAGAACAATGTTACGAAACACAGTCTAGAGTTAAGCCCTCTTAGTGCTAAGATAGTCGAAAGTGCCATATCTTAACATTAACTTACGACTATCCTTGTGGTAAGAGAGCTTAAAAATTCTAGGTCCAAGAGCATTGTTATGTGATGAATAACACTGCCAAAACATAACTTACAAAAATAAAATTGTTGTTTTTCTGTGGGATTGAGCTAAGATGTACAACAGACTGTTACCATGGTTACTTACTAAGTAAACTGGCTGTTTCCTTTGGCGTTGGACACAGTTGCACGACCACCGACTTCCCGTCTGTGTTGGTGAAACAGTTGCTCTCCTCACCGTACACATTCTCCTCCAGACCTGGGAACTAGAATATGTAATAATAATAATGTGTACTTCTGTAGCGCTAAATTCAAAACACCAAATGCATGCGCGAAGTGCATATGGACAGCTTATTATTACCCCAGATAACCCAAGCTCCTGTGAGGCGCTAGAAGGTTACAGCCACATGACTTATCCCACCAGGTACCCATTACAGAACAGAGGCATGTTTAAACAAATACAATTGCCAATTTGCAGTTGGAATATGTCATTCAAACTGGTATGTAAATATATGGTCGAGCAAGACTCACTCAATTTTTTCCCCTTCAAACAACAATAAGTGGTGGTTTTTGAACAATTAGAAAAAATTGGAGACATAATTTACATTGAAGATGTACACTTCCTGGCTCCCATATTCAACATCATCATCCATACTCAATAGGGGCCATGGTTCAATATTTTAGCTGTCAAGTGTAAACATTTGAGTGAACATTTGTTTCTTTGGTGGTGAACAGGGTGGGTGAACTAGGGGCGTGGTGGGCGAACTGGCGAAAGCGCCAAGCTAGTGATCCAGCGAGGTTGAGGTGTCAGGATCAAGTCCACCTGTGACTGGGTGTAAAAACCTTGGAGTCAACTTTGTGCGCAGACTCTTTCAGTGTTGTCACAACCCCTAGTGTACAGTACACCACCCTGTGCACTTAAAAGATTCCACGAATCCGCTGGTTTATAACCAGATGGTGGCCACATGAATACATGCAAACATCCAGTTGCGGGTACAGCAACGTGCATTAAACTTGGACAAAGTACTGTGACTATGTGTCCCAGTCCACCCAGCTGTGAATTGGGTACCTCGTCAGGATGAGAGAGCCACAATAAACTTGGTGCGCTTAGTGGCAGCAAGAGTAATATACTCCCCAGGGAGCTGTGATTGATAATATGATGTGACGCAGAGACAGACATCCAGTGATCAATGGAAACAAATACCAGCGCCTTGAGCAAGCAATAGTTGCATGGATGTGTGCACTATATAAATATCCTGTAACAATAATAATAAAATGATTTCCCAGCATGTAAATAATAATAAAATGATTTCCCAGCAAGTAAGTAATGGGTTAAGGTCTTTTGAGTGAGTGAGTGAGTGAGTGAGTGAGTTTGGTTTTACGCCGCTTTTAGCAATATTCCAGCGATATCACGGCAGGGCACACCAGAAAATGGGCCTCACACATTGTACCCATGTGGGTAAGGTCTCTTGAAGATCCAGGTCACAAATGAGCTTCAGTAACCCTTGCTTGTCATACGACATGACTGACACGACTAGGTGATTAGGCTGGCTGACTTGGTTGACACTTGTCATCTTATCTCAACTGCATGACACTGATCACTGGGTTATATGGTTCACACTCAAGTATTTACAAATCCCTCCTAGTGTTGGGAATTGATTGATTTCTCACATCTGACTGCTTCATCACCAACAAACAATCATCAAAAATATTTTAAAAATTGGTTAGCGTCTTTGTCAGATTTTCTTACCCAGTTTGTTATTACAGATAAGTTTAACATGATGAAACTTGATAAATTAAAGTGATGACTAATATATCATGAACAGAAACTTCCTGGAGTCTCCCTAAGATATGTTCCATTGTCAAGTTTTTCAAACACTAAAACAGAAGTTACAAAATTATTTGTGTTAGATTATGAGAAAAATGGGATCGACTCCTTTTGATCTTTTTTCTCTTAATGCTGACTCAGTGTTAAGTTGAACAGTGCGGCTAATGAATGAGGGGAGGTAACTCTGACCTGTTTCTGAAGGTCATACTGTCATAGTACCTTTAAGCTCAAGTCATGGCGAACCATTTCCTGGATAAGTACATCTGCAAGTGTCTTGAAATCCTGGATAAACCTATCATTCTTTTCTTTTCCTTCTTTCTCTTGAACCAATAATTGAAGCAGTGTGTTCTCAGCTCGAACTATCTTGGCTACCTTGGCTCCTTTCTCGGCAGCGGCAATCAGCGCTGCCATGAAGTCACACAGGAGCATGTTGGATGAGCTGCAAGAGCAGAACAAGGGCATTTGGTCACATTCTCATCTACTGGCAAACAAGGATAAGTTGGACTAAGGCAGACAAAGCATTTACGAGTAGTAGGCAGTGCATGACAATGAGGAAACAAATTTGGTTTGTGAAAGGTAGATCAGATGGAGGCTAGTGCATGTGTAATGCATGATGACGAAATTAATTCTGCAGGCAGCTGCACATGTTCTGCTCATAAGACTCTCACTCATACATGCTTATACCATACATATGGGTCAAATGTCAGGTAAAAACTTGTCCTTGTTTGCAAGTAGTAATAGTATGCCTTATCAATGAATCAGTGATTTTCAGCTTGAACATATAAATGGTTGTGTTTCATAACTTCAGTCTTTTAACCTGTCACTTGACAGATCTATTATCAACTAGAAGTCAGTCCTCATTCTGTTTTCTGTGATAACCATTATTATGATGTAGTCATGCTGACATTGATATTTTTTTAGAAAATAGCTAGATATAGAGCCATTTTAGGCAACTTATAAAAACCCATTAAATTTCAGATGTAAATAATTAATTCAAAACCCTTGCATACGTAAATGCGAGGATTATTAATGATTTATTTCCGCGTCAAAGGTCCTGCTGTTTTGGATAAAAAATTAATCTATTCGGCAGATAAAATAGGCACTCAATGACAAAGAGTATTCAAGGCATGGAAACTTTATATCCTCTATATTCATCATTTTGCACAAAATAAAGTTTAAATAACCTACATTGTGACCAACCCATTGTCTTAGATCAGCTAAGTAAGTTCTACACAGACTGGAGACTCGCCAGGACCACAGAAAAGGGAAAGAAAGCTAAAGTTTGGAAGACATCATTGTGAACCGCTAAACTATAACCTTCATCTCCACAAATACCTGAGAAAAGGCAATATGCCTAAGACAGATTTACATCATAAGCGTATTGACAGATGTGATTTTAACGTTTCATTTGTAACCACTGCTCGGGTTTAACATTGAGTCGTACTCAGTAATCACATTCAATCATATGTCATTTCATAAACAAGCAAATTTAGTGGCATTACAGCAGTAACGCAACATCAATCGGATAACTTGACCAATGAATGTCGCAGACAGGATTATATATAATTCATTAGTATGTCACATCTGTCTACTCAGCCAACGCGTCATTCCGTACCCGTTTGTTTGGAGTTCCGGTACAAAAGAACAAACACATGTAGGGTCGTACTTGTGTCGGGCGATAAGATAGTGTGTCACTGTTGTACAGCCGGAAATCACAACGACAGCGATAAGGGGATTAACTTAACTTATTAGCTCCGGCGTAACGTTGTTACCCTAAACCTGGCGTGTGGTGCATCTACACACGTATACTGACAACACTCAGTACTTATTGTATATCGGCCCAGACCCACCAATGCCATTAAAATGTGCAAATCATTTATAAAAGTCGGAAATCAACCCTTGGAATTGACAAGTGATTGCGCATTACGTCATACGTGTGGACTACGTCAATAATACATGTGTGCTATATCATGTATTTTGGCTAGTCGTATGTTTAACATCCGGAAACGTTTAAACTGTGAGAACGCGTTATAAACGATTTTGAAAACATTATTATGAGGGAGAAATTATAAAAGATACATTAAAACGTACTATAAATGGTACGGGAGCAGGAATAGGATTCCAACACTGCATCGATAGGAGGCTTCAAGCAAATACCAGATGTTACATTGTTTTGGGGACATAATACGAACATACCTACTACTGGTTGAGTCACGGGAAATTAACACAAGCCTTCATTGATAATAAATTCTGAGTATCACAAAGAAATACGTACGATAGATACATTTAACCGAGTTTTCAACATAATTCCCGCACACATAAACACGGGTTAGCACACAATACTAAACTTCATCCAACTTACGTGGAAGTCATTCTCGTGACTGCATCATTCAGTCAACAGGACCCGGATCGAAACAGTGATCAACAACATCAGCATCGACCTACGCAACTGGGATACCATGACATGTGTCAACCAAATCAGGACGAGTGACCTGATCCCGTTCGTCACCTCTCACGAAAAGCAGCTACTGAGGACTGGTTCTTCTGTTTATCAAATGACCATTTAAACCTCTAGAGCAAATAGGTGAAAATGAACTCTGTGCGGTAACCCCGACCCCTCTCAAGAAAACCCCTATCTGAACTTAACCCCTGTCCACTAGTTCACAAATGTAATGCGTGGTTATATATTTAATAACATATACGCACTGATTTCTTTCAGTTATAACTAATCTATGACTTAACTGAATAGTTTAAAGTCTTTATATAAATTTGTGTTTGTTTCACGCATCGCAAAATGTTCGTTGTTCCTGGCCTCAATCCACTGCCCCGAACGCAACAGTGGCTGATTCCCACAATGCATTGCTTCATTGACAGGGCTTATGGCGCTTTTGGCAATGCACACTTACTTGCCGTGCAGATATCGTTCGAATCACGACATTTGTCGTAACATCTGTATTTCAAAATGATAAAATCGTGACAAATAAGAGTTCAGAAAATATTCTTTCAAATATTTTAAAGCAATAAGTGAGAAAATACTGAAACAGCGTCTATAAACATTGTTGTGCTGATACAGCATATTGGATTCAAAAGTTAATGAAATCTCATTAGACAGAACCGTATCAAATGGATTGAGCCGAAGTTGATATGATCATTTTATTTCAATGATAACGATGAAGGAATCTAATCGATTTTGCGTTACTTAACCGTCCAACTTCCTCATCGTTGTATCGTTTCACATTGTTTCAACGAGTTGACGACAAGGCTTCTGTCCGCCATTGTTGGCCCATTTGCAGGCCTCGGACGATGTGAATATGTCGAGGCAGAAACGGAGAGGAAAACATGCAAGCCCATTTTACGACGATGAGTATGATGCCAGATCATATGCCCATTTAGTTCCAACTCAGCAAGCCAATTACAAGAAGAAAAAGAAGAAGTCGCGTCACAAGCAGTCAAGAGAAAGGGAGGAGAAGAAAAGTGCGCCCGTCCCGAAGCCATCACTTGTAGCATCGAGTTACGATGATATTAGGTAAGGATATGTGTTTTAGCAACAGTACATAATGTTTGTCGTGCTTGCTTTCTTAAGGTGTGCGTTGATTTCACGCAATAAGATATTATTAAACAGTCTGTTGAGTTGAATATTACCAACGAAAAAGGTCAAGGTCACTTCAGGCAGTTCACGTGGAAATTTGCCATGTGAAATATTCTTGATTTGTTTAAAAATACGCATACAGCGAATGTCAATAAGTTGTGGTGTAAAGCGACATTATCGATATAAGGTTTTCAGGCTGAAAACTGATGCATTGTCATACCGAAAAATATATTATGGGCTCCAAAGAGACAAGCCAACTTGTAGTTCCAGAAAAATATTCAGAACAATGTACCTAAAAAGTCTTGCTGATGTGAAGTCCCTAACTTTTGGCCAGTAAATAGCTACTGGCATTCAATCAATAGACATGGTAAAAGTGAGCAAATTTCACAATCCATACTTGTGTAAAGCATTCATATTGTTTCCATGGAGACTGATTAAAATAGGTGATGAGATCTTGATTTATTACTTTGAGCTTTGACACGCATCAACCTTTCGTTGTGTTACCTGGTGGTATTATGATATCAATCACTGAATTTACAGGTAGTTGTCATATAACTGTATATTTCTAAGTGTTGTCTTAACAACAGAAAATAAGCGAATTTGAAATATTACAATAGATGCAAGTGCCAAGGTGTTAAGAATCTTAAGTGGACCCATTTAAAGAATTTCCAGGGTTAGTTGACAGTGGTTACATGAGTAGTCATACCACCTGTGATCAAGGTGAGAGAACTTTATACAGACAAGAATGTTTCCACTTCAACCAACAGTTAGGTTATAAATGTGTTTCAAGTCCTGAGACATAAGCCATTGTGCCGATAGGTGCCAGCACATTTTCTGAAATCAGCAGACAGGGGCTGCAATGATTCACTCAGACCAAAATGTTTGATTTAGGATGTTGGACCCTCAAATCCTTGATTCAGTCATTTTCAGTTCTGAATACAAGTAAAATTAACAGGACTCGTTTACCTCCCAGAGTCAGCTTTTTTATCATCAACATGTCTTACAACCATAACTATGCATCAAACCATCGATAAATTGTAATTGCTGAGTCTCTGATAGCAATTATCTGATGGTACTATTTAGTAGAAACAAAAAACTATAGATGCATTGTGTGACTGCTAATAGTTCAATAATTAAGTACAAATTGTTGCAATGGAAATCAAGAAACATTAATGCCCCAAATCTTTGACAGGGCTCCAATTTTTTAACATCAGGATCATGCATTCCTTATTTATTCAATACAGGAGTTCTGGAAAAACTTAAGATAACATTTAGAGCACTGAAAGAAAACCGGAGTACCAATAAACTTCTCTTTCATTTCATATATGTGCACCTCAACATTGCTACTCTTGGTAAAAGAGATAAAAAAAAGTCAACAAAACAAAACTTTTCACATGAATATGTGTGCAAATTATTAGACCATACCCCATTGCTGTAGTGCATATCTGATATGTTTTCTAAATTATTTCCTGTCATTTCGTGTAGATTTTATATTCGTACATATACCAATATGGTCGTATCTGGTCCTGCTTTGAATAGCAAAAATCACTGGTCACTTGGACCAGTGCAAACTTATCACTTTGTAGCCCTGATGAATTTTTGCTAGCCAGGCACCACAGGACCTGTGTAATGTGGCGCACAGTAATATCTAGACATTTCACACATTGCCTAAGTCAGTTGTATTTCACTTGCACACACACATGCTATAACAGTGATCAAGTGTTATGTACAAAATACAAATGTAAAAAAATTAAACTGACTGAAATTGTAGCAATAATATCAGGTTATTATTTTGTTCAAGGATTATATCAGTACTTACATAAACGAACGGTATCCCATTCATCTGCAGCTGACAAAGAAATCTGTTCCATATCATTTTTCTTTTCAAGATCTCAAGGTTAAACTATTAAAGAAAGACATGGGCACTTGACGTGGTAGGATGTGATTGTGCTCAGTATGTACTGACTTTTTACATATCTGCTATGTAAGTATAAGAGAAATTGATCTATCAGCATGACTAGGGCTGGGACAATACACTGTCATGATACAATATATATCATAATACTTTAAAATATGATACAATACATATCACTAGACATACACCTTGAAAGAATGGCTCATTATCAAGATTTAAAATGATTTATCTTAAGGTATTTGTTTGTAACAATAACACTATTGTAATTAAGAAACCAGAGTCATCAGAAGATGACTGACCCACACACACCCCCACCCCCATATTGGGAAGAACAAAGCATATTTGGAAGAACAAAGCATCTGACACTTAAAGTCCAGTTTGATGTTTCTCTAGACTAATTATAAATCCTTGCCATGGAAATGCCATGAAAAACAAATGCCAATATTCTGTAAATAGCAAAAGGCAACACTTCAGGTTCTGGATCATACATCTGCCAAGTTCTGCTGAAGATGTTGAAAAGTTTTTGAGTTGTTCTCTTGAAATGAAACCCACCCCTCCTTTTTGAGATTAAGGCGAAATTGTTTCCATGGAAACCAAGAAACATAATATGACAAAAATCTGTAAAAAAAACAAAGGCATCATTTTACATCCTTTTTGATGTATGCACCAATTTTGGTTGAGAGATAGTGAATGTTTTGGGTTTTTTTTTTTGAGTTAAGCCCTAGAAACAAATGATTACAAACAGTCAGACAGCATCGACTAAATCCCATGGGGATAAAACGTTGTTTTGTTTTGTATCAATTCACCAGTCAATGATATGATAGCTGTATCAAATATAAATGCATCATGATGTATCATTGCGTCAATGAATCGTCCCAGCCCTAAGCATGAACCTGCAGTTTTATTTTCATCAAACTACTGTTATGTTGTAGTTATAATTCCATTGAAAGATATTCATGCTTTTGGTCAGTTGATGCAGCTCGGTTTGAACAGAGTAACTACCCACAAACCTTAAAATGACTTAATTGTATTGTTTTGTTACCAGTAGGCATATTTGGGGTGATGGGATGCTATAGTGGTTCAGGCATCTGCCATCTCAAGACCAGGGTGTGATTTTCCCAAAGACAAGGGTGAGATTTTCCCAAAGACCAGGGTGAGATTTTCTCAAAGACCAGGGTGTGATTTTCTCAAAGACCAGGGTGTGATTTTACACACAGGTCCAATGAGTGAACACCATGTCTGGTGTCCCCAGTCTTCATATTGCTCTATTATTGCTAAATGCAGCATAAAACGGAACTCATTCACTCATTAGCCTGATGTATTTTGAGTGCAGTATATAAGTGTTTTTCTATAAATAGTACAGATTAAAACATCAGTTTGTCTGGCAAGATGCAAGTAATCCAACACTGATAGATGTCTGTGTCTAGTTTAAATTGAAGTTCTACTTATGTCAGGAAGTTTGAATTTAAGTTGCATTTGACAGTTTGCCAAAAGTGAGAATGTAGGCACTTAAAAGACTCTGTAGACTGTATGATGGTGCAGTTCAAGTTCACTTGGGAATGAGACAGCTGTAGTAAAAATGTAATTAATTAAATGTGAGTCAGAATACATTCAAACTTCGTAAGTCATGCATGAGATGCATTTATTGCTGGAACCTTTAATTCAGGAATATTTTGCAGATATGAGTTCTAATGTTGACTTCTATACTCTTTTACTTGTAACGACTTTAGTAGACTTCAGTGATGTGAAACATTTTTGTATTGTGGAAACATAGTCATTGTTTCAATATTATGATAATAAAATAATAAAAATGACTTTATATAGCAGTGCTGAAAGTTCATAGAACATCTGCTTCCCTCATTAAGAGTAAGTCACATAAGTCGCTAGTGTAACCTTGGTTCAGTGTTATAGAATGGGAGTTAAGATTAACCTTAGTAATGGATTGTTTGTGAAAGGGGCCCCTGGTATACCCTCCACATCATAATATTTCTGTAATATTGGTGTAAAATCATCCCCACGTTGAACTCTTGTCTGTTTCAGTTCGGATTCTGAAGTTGAGTTGTCAAAACGTGCAGCAAGATCTCCCGGTAGAGTTGGTCCCAGTCGCGTGTCCGACAGAGAGAGGTCCCGAGGGGGACGTGCAGAGTCCCCTGCCACAGCAATACGTGCATACCTCAATGATAGGAGTCAGAGTAACTCTCCAGTCATGAGGGACGAAAGCCCACCGTATTCGGGCTCTTCAGCTCGAAAGTCAAACAAAAGACCCAGGAACTATTCTCCAGAAAAGATGCGCGAATCTTCGAGAAGCTACCGTGAATCTAATTTAAAGCATCAGGAGCACCCAAAAGCTTACTCCGGGGACATGCCCAAGGCGTTTAGTGGAGGAGGGGCATATAGTGGGGGTCGCAGTATGGACTACAGTCCAAAGAACACAAGCAAGCGGTATCGGTCGAGAAGTCCAAGTCCTTACAGCAATGCAAGATACGATCGGAGGGAGAGAACCCCTCCTAGGTTAGTATCTTTATGGAAATCACATATATTGTTAATAATTGTTATTTTGTGATGTCTCGTTAAATTCTTGTGGAAGATTATTTTTCTAAATTGGGTTAATTGCTTGTATGGAAAGAATTCTTGTCTTCACATTCAAGGACTTTAAAGAAATTGTGGCAGACTGAACTGAGAATTTTTAGAGAAAAAAAAATACTCTGCATGTTCAAAGTTTTGTCACTTTCTTCTGTTTACCATGCTTTTGTCAGTGTCATGGAAAAAATGTGTACAGGTGTGTTTTGATACTGTGTACAGGTGTGTTTATGATACTGTGTACTAAGGGAGGTCATTGTTTGATGATATTGATCATGTGATGTTGTACAGTGCTTTTGTCCATTACAGGGAGTACAGTAAGAAACTACATAGTCATGAAAGTAAAGTTGGAGGACTCTCTAGGTGGGTCCAGATATTGACTCGGCTGTGTGGCTTTTTGCGCACAAGCTTGTATAAGTGTTTCTAAGCTACCTTTGACTTCATGCTGAGTGTCTTATATACATGTTCCTTACCAGGAATAGAAATTGCAGGAGGAAGTTTTCATTGCACAAGAGCCCATGAAGATCAGGGTTAGAATGCAGTGTTCAGCAGCCTGTGCTTGTGAGAGGGTTTAGTGATGTGGCTCACTGACCTGGTTGATTCATGTCATCAAATCCAAAATGAGTAGATTGATGCCTATGTTGATAATTACTGATTTTTCTGGTACAGGCTTGTTGTGATAAAGCTGGAAAATTGCTTTGTGTGGTATAAACAAGTACTATGCAAAATAGTGGTAGCAAATTAATGATACCAAACGGGTGGCTTTTATCATTGATCAAACTCGCTACTAGTGCTATTTGATCACTGCTTTCAGTATGACAATCACATGCACTAATGTTGTGGGAAAACCATTTCTGTGTATTGCTTGAAGCAGTGTCAGGTTTATGCCAATGACAAAACAACAAATCTTGAGAAATATGTTAGCCAATAATAGCATACCTTTAACATTTGCCTTCTTAAAAACTTTTTGAAAGTATCTTGTCCTGACTACTTTTCCCCCATCCTCGATATCTCCAGGGTATACGTTCCGATAAGTCTCCACTATACCCTGGACGCATCTACGGCTCTGCCCGATAAATTTATTACCTCCCTTTGTTGGCTCCGCCTTCTCACAGTAGCCAATCAGCTAGGCCGCCGTTATAACCGAGCTTGCCAGTGTCAACAAAGGTAGCGGTCGCAACTGCGAAGGTTTGCTCTATTATATGGTCTCTGTTCGCAGTGCGTCCCAGATTTTAGGGAAGTCATACAAACAAATTGACAGGTCCGAAACTTTAAAACAACATGCAAGAAAGCCTTCTACCTCTTCCAGAGAACCTCTGCATGGTTTCTGTTGCCAAGTATAATCGGTTAGATAATTAAAAAAACGAACGTGATTTGTGATTGGTTCGCTCAACTTCCCAGCGTAGACACCTGATTGGATCAGAAGACAGTCAAGGGAGGTAATAAATTTATTGGGCAGAGCCGTAGATGCGTCCAGGGTATAGTGGAGACTTACCGGAACGTATACCCTGGAGATATCGAGGATGCTTTTCCCCTTGCGCAGATATTTCTGATATGATCATAATAATGTAATTATGAAAGAATAAGTCAACATGGTATTTGCTGGACTATTTATCAAGAAGTGATAACAAGCAAAGATAGATATCGGTAAATCTACTCTATTATCTTTGTGAAATGTGATGGGAACATTTTGAGCAGACATGTAGTAAAATCCAAGTAATATTGAAGTATATTTGCAGTTACCAGAAATTATCTTGTAGCACACAGACAATGTAAGTAAGATACCATTATTTAATTGCCCAGAATGAAAACTGACTTGTCCCCAGCATTGGACGATGGGGCTTTGCTCAACAATGTTCTCAGGAGAGGTAATGGGGTAACAAACTAAGATGCTTCACTACTTGCGGGACATCATTTGCAGAAAAATGAGTTTCAGAATGAGAAGTAGGCTAGACATGCTTCCAGCAGTGACAGAAACATCTCCCTAACATGTAATTATATCAACAACAGGAAAAGTATTAAGTGCACTTGCTTAATGGTGTAACAAAAGTGCAAAATACAGTACTGGACTACTTTTAACTTTGCTAGTACCTCAATGCATATGACCCGTGAAGATATGGGATAGAATTAGGTCTCCAGCAACCCATGCTTGCCACAAAAGGTGACTATGCTTGTCATAAGAGGCGACTAATGGGATCGGATGGTCAGGTTCTCTGCCTTAGTTGACACATGTCATCAGTTCCCAGTTGTGCAGATCAGTGCCCATGCTGTTGATCACTAGATTGTCTGGTCCAGACTCATCATTTAGAGACCACAGCCACATACTTGGGATATTACTGAGTGTTGTGGAAAACAAACCCTCATAGATGCTAAGTATGATGCTGTGATGGCATCACCTGACAGCTTTAGGCCAGACATGTCTCCTTCAGCATAATTCGCACATCACTGAATACGTACTAATTAATGCGTAACAGTTAGTGATAATGTGAAAACAGGAATTTTTAACAATCACACCTTCTGTTATATTTCCTGGACGGCTATCAGTATCTTAGTCTCCATGAAAACCAAGGTTATGTAGTACTGAATTGGGATACGACTATCCAAGTTTAACAGTCGCTTGTGATATTTATTTCTTATTTGTTTCCTTGATATTGCCTTTTAATCTGTTGTGAAACCTATCTTATCTCCAGTTCTGTTTACATAAGTCTTCTACATACATTTTCCCCACTATCCCAGTTGGGAAGGCACTATTCCTCCTGACCCAAAACAGGCTGATAGGTTAACCCAGTGGTGAAAGCTTTCTCTTATCACACCAAAGACCTGGGTTCAATCCCCCAGATGGGTACAATGTGTGAAACCCATATCTGTTGTCCTTGCTACGGTATTTATGGAATATTGCTAAAAGCAGTGTAAAAACTCACTCACTCACAGTCTAAGTAAACTTAGCCTCAGTACTTTTCGTTACACTCCACTACTGAGTCTAACAAAACCTTATGGGAGGTTGCGTCAGGTAACCTTTGAGATTGACCAGTGAGAACACAGCTTACCAAATCGTGCAAGTGGACATAGGCACATACCTTTTGAACTTTTTATCTTGAAAAGGTCGCTCAAAGGTTACCTGATGCGACCTTCTACAAGGTTTTGTTAGACTCAGTGGTGGAGTGTAACGAAATACACTGAGACTAAGTTTACTTACTCACTCACTCACTCACTCACTCACTGATCCAAAACCTCTGATTACAGTTTGGAAGGTAGTGGTGGAAAAATATTAAATATCCCCATTGGGTGTATCATAACTTGTATTGAATCTTGGGTCCAGTTACTGGACCTGGGAAACATTTCAATTGTAAATTACACATTAACACATTTGTGTATTTTCAAGGATAATGACTGATAGTAATCCAAATTGTCTTGGCGATGCATTTGGTGATGGATCAGAAGAATTTCGAATGAACAGACGTGGATGTGCTATTACCATTTGTGTACCATAATTGCTGACTGAAGGTTGAAAATGATATTGATGAAGAGCCAAGATTGTGAAAGTTGACTTAATCATGTGTTTAATTAATATGCCATGGAATTAAAGGCAAAGGAGTTTGCGCAAGCTAAAATGATGTCATTTGCATTGGCAGGAAACACAAGTCATCGCGACGGTCTCCTGAACGGGGACTCAGCCCACTGTCAAGGTATTCCAACAAGAAGCACAACAGTCGTTCTAAGGCTTACAGCAGTCATTCCTACAGGAGGGACTCGGTCAGTCCGTCCCCTAGTCCATCGCGAAGTGGCTCGTCTTATTCCAACAACAGAAACAATCCTCACATAGAATATGCCTCAAGCTTAGCGGCCGAGTTGAGCAAGCATAAGCGAGCACGCGAAAATAGACGGACTCGTAATGACAGGCCAATTCAATCGGATGTGAAAGTGAATCGTAGTGAGAGCCCAATTGTCATTCCGTCATCACCTCCAGAACAGATGCCAAAATCTAGACATTCAATAACACCCCCTCGAAAGAAGCCCGAACGGGCTTTAGGACAGATAGAGGAAAACATTGTGATAAAAGTAGAGAATATTAAGCGTGGTAATGAGCATATAGAAGAGCGACGAGTTGTAGAGGAGAGTAGGAGTGAAAGACTAGAAATGAGGATGGATGAGAGAAGTGTACGGATGCCAAACCCAGAAGAGAACCGACGCGCCTACCACCCAGGATCTCTGACAAGACTGCCCATGCCACAGTTGTCACCAGAGGACAGCGAGAGTGAGCGCAGTCGCAGTAGAAGCCCCTACAGGTGTGTACATGCTGGTAATAGTGAAGAGTTCAGTTTGTTTTAAGCTTCCCTTTAAACTGGTCATGACTATCCGGGTTTGAATTGTTCTTCAGTAATTTGTTAGAGGCGACTAACGATATTGTTTGGATAAGCTCACTGACTTGGTTGACACATGTCATCGTTTTTCAGTTGTCTAGATCAGTGCTCATGCTGCTGATCACTGGATTTTCAGTTCCAGACTGGATTATTTACTAGATTGAATTATAAAGCTGGAATATTACTGGATGTAAAACCAAACTCGCTCACCGTTCAGAATTGTCTTCAGTTCCTTTCAAAATTGGTCTTCAGCAATCCTTGCTTTTGGTAATAGATGCTTTCAAATGGCTGGTCAGACTCACCAAGTACTGTTAGGGGAAAAAACTGTTTTTATGCAGTTACTTTGTATCCTTTCAGTTTACACAGTCGGGAATAGTATGTGTCGAAATAACCCACATCGACCTAACTTCAGGGTACAATTGGGCAAAACGTTTTTAAAAAACATAAATAAAGGGGCTGTAACCAGTAGATCCAAATAAAAATAGCAATTTGATTGCTCAGCCAATTATGACAGATCGTCAACTCACCTGGCATGAAATGTGTGTGCTACCTATACTCACAAGAGGCCATCTCAAATATATATTATGGTTTTTCATGTGTTTGTGAATGTCTTATCAGTTGATTAACATCTTATGCATCTTTCTTTCATAAAGTTTATGTTGAGATATGCAGGAGAGGAGGATACCAATAGAAAACTGAACATTGGTTGCATGATCACTTGAAGATCAGCAGGACTGGATATTGTTTATAAATTGTTATTTCATGCGGTTTACTTCCCCAGTTTAATTCTCCTAAAGGATTATATCATCTTTGTTTATATCTCTGTCCCTCAGCCCAGAGGGGTAGTATGCATTGCATGTGTGTGTGTGTCCATGCACATTCATCTTTTCCTGACCAGCACTTAAAAACAGTTCTCTATTTCTTCATCAGACATGTCACATAGATAGATCTGGTGGTGTCCTGGTCACTTTTGGAAGTTTTGGAATTCTGAATAAAATAATACATTTTGCGCTTCCCTGGCAACAAGTTTGACCTTGAATTTGGTGGGTGTGCTCTTTTCTGGTTCAGAAGATGACTGTTCACTACTTCTTCATCAAACTGGGCACAAAGATAGGTTTGGTGGTGTACTGGTACCTATTAGTAGTTTTTGAAATCTGAATAAAATGTTTCTAGTAATTGCTTGTCAATTTTGGCATCAACTGAATTTGGTGGTAGTGCTCCTCTCTGGAGCAGAACTTACCATCCTTTTCAGTACTCTCCTTCCACTTTGAGATATTCAGGCCAAAACATTCGGTATCATCAAAACTAGTAGACATATTCTTGAAGAGTATATTGCCATTGCAGGGGACATTGATGACTATAAAGTCTCCTGTCCCTACCACAGAGACATTACTTAGTTTAAGAGAATTTCTCTGAACCACATTTTCCATACTGCCCAGCCCCTCTATGCAATGCTTAAGCCTTGTATGAAGCAAGCTATATTTTCTAAGGTTCGGGAATCTCTGCTCTCCAAGGGGTTCCTTTTTAATTTAAATAGGTTCATTTGTTGCTATCAAAATTATATATTTTTGAGACTACTCATTTGTCTACTATGTAAATTGTAGGTAAAAATTTTAAAAGAAGCATATTGTAGATAAAAATTTTAAAAGAAGCTATTTTCTTTTTCTGACAGTACTTTAGATTGATGTTTGCCTTTTGTGTATGATTTGTGTCAATCACTGGTTTAACGAACCCCCAGATGTGTGCATTGTTGCTGTAGTATTGCAGAGGGCACTATTAGACAACAAATTAAAGTGTAAACAAGATGGTAGTGGTTGAAGTATAGATTTTCTCAATATGTTTGTAATGTCCTCTCCAAGGAGTCCGATCATCAGATTTGCATCATGTCTCATATCATGTCAGGCAGTGGTGTAGCCTTGTATTTAAGGCATTCACTTGTCTCAGTGAAGACTCAGCTTCAATTCCCCACATAGGTTCACTGGGAGAAGTCCATTTCTGGTGTACTCCATCGTGATATTGCTGAAAGCAGTATAAAACTTGTATTCTTTCTCGTGTTCTGTTCTAGTTGTATTAAATTATAACCACTGGAACTAGTTCTGCATAATATCCTTTCTATGTTTAATCAGTGACAAATCGTCAGTGTAGATAGTATCAGTTTAAGAACAGTGTGAAGTATGGTGACTGTGAATTGGACCACCAAAGAAGATTGCCTTATTATTGGGCTGGCATAATTGAAAAATGATAATCAGAAACAATATTGATGGGACAAATCATTAAAAATTATCGAAAGGTAAATTGTGGTGACATATAGTTTGTCTACTCACTGTATGCACAATGTTATATCTTTCTTCATTTGTTACTGCTTAATAATGTTCAGGAAGCCGTTTTGCTAATTTGTCGCGAGAGTATCGGTGACTACTCAACAGCGATACAGAATTGGTTGATTTCTTTCAAACCTTTTAGCATCTTTCGTCAATGTTACTTTTCTGTCAGCTGTCAGTCAATAGATATTTAGTCAACAATTATTGATTTCTATGATCTGTCAATTTTTAGTCCCACCTCTGTACCTGGTAGCTGTGATGCAATTACGTAATAGCAGTATATTCCAGGTAATAACACTAAAGCTTTAACTGATGATATTTCCTCTGTAAGCTGGGCTTGGATGATAAAATACTTCCTTCTTATACAGTGAGCGGCGGCTTACCCCACCTCCTGCACGTCCACGGGGAATATCAGACCTCCCAATGCCCCCTGGGATGGATGAAAACTTCCAAGATGATGATGCAGATATGGACATCGAGCAGGAGGATGAATCAAAACCTGATGATGCACCTGCAAAATTCAAAAGGCCAAGGTGAGACAGAATTGCTAAAACCTAATGTCCATGGATTTGAAACTGCCATCATGGTGTGGTAAAGATGATGTAATTTTTTCACTTAAAAGTCACTTTTAAAAGATCTGGATAGTGTGGACCAAGGTAGATTTCAGGTACCCCATGCTTGAAGCTGTCAAGGTGATTGACCAGTGTGGGTTACCAACACCCCATGTTTGTCCCAGTGGATATAACTTGTTACTTCAGGTTCCCATTCCCTCGTACTTTGTTACTGTTGGGGTAAATGGTCAGAACAGGTTCCCAGTACCTCAGCTTGTCCCAGTGGATATAACTTGTTACTTCAGGTTCCCATCCCCTCGTACCTTGTTACTGTAAGGGTAAATGGTCAGAACAGGTTCCCAACACCTCAGCTTGTCCCAGTGGATATAACTTGTTACTTCAGGTTCCCATCCCCTCATACTTGTTACTTGTTACCCCTAAAAATTGTATGTTTAAAACCGACTCTTTTGACTGATAGGTGGACATGTTTTGTGTGAGTGACAGTAGAGGATGTCTCTTCCTTATGTTTCAGACTGTGTCTTCAAAGGCGGACAGATGACAGAATCAAGGGAGATTGGGGAGAGAGGAGTGTGGAGCTCTTCAAGATACTTGAAATCATTGGAGAGGGGACCTACGGCCAGGTGTATAAAGCCAAGGACAGATTCACAGGTACACAGTGCATATAACTGTACCAAGACACATGTGGCAACTCCCTGCTCGTAGAAACCATAGGTCAGGTATCTGTTGACCACAAGCAGAGCAAGATTGTTGTTATCCCCCAACATTGTAGATGTCAGTACCATGCAACATTTGCTGAAAGCTAAAATAGTTAATGATGTGTGTAGTATACATCATATATAATTCTTGTATGTGTTATTGATATTGTGATATAGCATACTGTGACGTAGTGCGATGATGCTTACCATTTAAATCTGTGTATGAATGTTTCATTTTAACTGTAGCTGCTCATGCTTCAGTTAAAAGACAAATTTGAAAGCTATTGTATGAATACTTAATTGATACCCTGATGAATTATCGATCTAATGGTATTCTGTTTTGTGGATGTATGGGCCCCTGTTCTTGCAAAAGCACATGTCTGCATGAACTGATAAGTTAATCAGTAGTGATGTTGTAAGTTGGAATGAAGCATAATGGTGATGGGGCATGTTGTTAGCATTGTTACAATTGGAAGACTGTTAACCCCCACAACACGTTTGGGGGGGGGATGCGCACTGTCTTTTCCGGAGTAGAACTCTAAAACCGTTCAATATTTCTTCACCAAACGTGACACATAAATTGCTCTAGTGGTGTACTGGTGCCTTTTGATAGTTTTGGAATTCTGAATAAAATGTTTTTGGCGTTTCCATGGCAACAAGTGTGACGTATACTGAAGTTGGAGGTAATGCTAGGGATATTGGTGACTGTGTCTTCTTGTTTCCTTCAGTTTGGTTTCACACCCAAATTCAATGGCCACATATTCCCCCTGACCTTCTCTCTGATGAGGGTCTGCTGTGAAATGTTAAGAGCCGATGTTTTGGGATTGATGACCAGTTTTAGGTAACCAAAGCATGGAACAGATAACCATTGACCTTTCCCTACTTTTGCAGATGACTTTGTGGCTTTGAAGAAAGTGCGCCTAGAGAACGAGAAGGAAGGGTTTCCAATCACAGCTGTCCGTGAAATAAAAATTCTGAGACAGCTTCAACATCCAAACATTGTAAATCTGAAGGAGATTGTGACAGACAAGCAAGATGTGCTTGACTTCAAGAAAGATAAAGGTTTGTGCCTTATACTTTGGGCACTCAGGATCTCAGAGTTGTGCTGAGTTGTCTCCCTTTGGTTTTCCAGGCATTTTTTTGTTTACTTGTTGCCTTCAGCAATCCAGCACTCTCTCTGTACAGTTAGGGTGATACATTGGCCTTTCGGTGTAAGCATCTGGTCGTCACACGGATGATCTGGGTTATGTACGAGGCCCATTTCTAGTATCCCTGACAGACATTGTTGGAATATTGCCTATAGTGTTGTAAAACCACACTTACATGGTCACTCCTTATTACAGATAGTGTCGTTTTCCAGCTTCATATGATTTCAGTCAAAGTAAACATAGTCTCAGTATTATTCGTTACACTCCTCTGCAGAGTTTAACGAACCCTAGTTGGAGGTTGTGTCAGTTAACAATCACAACACAGTTTACTAAATCATGAAAGGGGGCATTGGCACAGACCTTTTGGACTTAACCTCGAAACGGCTTGTACTCGAACGATTCAGAATGCTGTTTTCAGGATGATTGCATCCAGGTTCTCCACATTAAGCGCTCTACAACACTGTCAGTAGTGAGTAAACAGTTAAAGATGTCAGCATGCGGAAATAATAGCTAAAGGTAACCATGTCCTCAGAAAGCTCTAAGCTTTTATACTGCAGGTCAAATCTCTGTTCTATGCAGATTTTAGTTTGTCAAGGGATCCAGTATCAATGACTGGGGAATTTTGTAAGTCCCGCCAAACCCTAAACAGTAGCCGTTGTCTGTCAGGTTAAATCTGTTCGTCTGTCACACATTTGATTGGATGGTCATTAGTCTCTCACAGATTATCTCACCTACCTCACCTAGGCTTTCTTAGACATTACACAGACTTAAGTTTACGCAGACTGCTTACCTGCAAACTTACACTAAAATACAAAATATATGTAAAAAAAAACTAGTCTTATTGTGCCTGTTGTGTATTTGTTAAAACTCAATAAATTTGTTTGTACATACATATACAGAAAAATGTCAAATCTTGAATAGGTAAAGTAACAGAGCTGTATTGAGAGCGCCTATTTCCACACATATATTTGGCAGTGCAGTCTTTCCTATCATTTCTCATCTTACTGATCAAATATAAATAGCAAACACGGTAACCAACATTTAAACTTTGTTATGTTTTTACAATTGATGGAAAATCACAAATTATGAAATTGAGTTTGAGTGAGGTGGGTATAGTGTATTTGCTAACTCAAAGGAATTTAGGATACCCAGTTGAGATCAAAACAAGTGTTGCACATAAACAAGTTCAACTGTCAATCACATTAACATCTTTGAGTGGCATTTTTTAGCTGGTATGATGAAGAGGAATGTTATATTTTATGGATAGACTTCTTTATTGCAATAGATGTTAAGTTTCGGGTGTAGACCGTTATCAAAAACATTATACACAACGTAATAGAAAGGAATATTTACATGAAAGATTTGAGTTTATACAATTTAGAAGGTTGATGTACAGCATCTTTGATTGGCATTCTAGAATTTGCATAGATGAAGAATGAGGACTATGATTTACAGATATACAAATTCCACTCGCATATCATCATTTGTTAAATAATTCTGTACTTCAACCCACTTTCTTATAACAACACTCTACTGGCTTCCAATCTGCTTTACCATAGTCCTTATTAACTTCTGGCTTCCCATCAGTTTGTGTACATAAACCCCATTAACTGTATAAACAACTCATTGTCTTCTCATTTATTGTAACAACAATTCATGTATATATTCACTCCACAAATTTATTACCCTGTACCATTTGCTTGACAACCACATTAGTATCTATGTCGAAATGTTGCACCCACAGAATAAAAGAAGTTGTATATCCATAAAATCGTAGTCCTCATTCTTCAGGTTCATGTACAGTGTGATGACATCATAAATAGTCGTGATGTACATAATTGCGATGAAGTCAGATTTGTAGGGACAGTTTATATTAGTTGCAGCATTGTGATGAGGAGTATTTATAAAGGATTTTATGCATCCCATATTAGTCAGAGGCTAGATGGATAAAACACACACAAAACCTCAATACCCCTTAGCATAATGCTACAACAAATTTGTTTTTCTGAATGTATAAATCTCACATTATGTAAATATACGGTCAATGCTAACATATTCATTCTGGTGTTTTACAAACATGGTACTGACTAGTCAGTCCAAACCACTGGTTTATAGTTCAGTAGATGAATGATTTTTCCATGGTGCGAGGGAAAAGTGATTTTGTCTCACTTGTAAAGATTTATATCACATTTTCAGGGATGGCAATTTTCTGCGAATGATTTAAGTACGAATCAATCAGTCTTGTAATCAGTCTATATTCGAGAAGAAATTATTTATAAAATATCAGAAATTCTCTGTAACTTCTTTAGATACATTGTTGTGCCCCTAGACCCCACAGCTGATTTTCAGCTGAAACCACTTTCACCTGTTGCCATCCCTGCATTTTCTGCAAAGAATGAAGACCCTGTGAAATGTCCTGGTTTCCCTTGCAGGTGCCTTTTATCTGGTGTTTGAATACATGGACCACGATCTCATGGGCCTGCTGGAATCAGGCTTTGTGACCTTCAAAGAAGAAAATATAGCATCATTTATGAAACAACTTTTGTATGGTTTAGATTATTGTCATAGAAAGAATTTTCTTCACAGAGATATAAAGTGTTCAAACATTTTGCTGAATAACAGGTTAGTGATTGTCTTTCCTATCATTTTTCATTTATTGAAAAAGAGTTAAGCTGTTTTCATGATGGTCTATGTCACCAGGGATGGGATTGTAACAGTGTGTTCCTAAGCTAGTTCTGTATCGTATCTTAGTGACATGGTCAATTTGTAATATTAACACTGATTATTAGACAACACTCATTCAGTTTATATCATTCTCATGAATTATTGAAGATTGAAATTTTATTCTTTTATAGTTCTTTGTATGTTTGGAAGTATTCATAGTGTTCCCAACACGGGAATATTGCTAAAAAAGAATCTGTATGAAAGTAGTCTGCTTGCTGCTATGACCAAGAAAATGGTGTAAAACAAACTGATTCCTTTCAGACAGCATTTGTGTCTTCCAAGTAAATAATGAAGTAACAATGTGACTCATCTACAAGTTTTCAATATAGAATTGGGACATTTTCCAGTTGTTTCATGTTGTGTGTTGAATGTAAACTCAGTGTGATCAATGTTGACTGTTGGAACAGAGTACTTATACTATGTGTCTTGACAGAGGCCAGATCAAGTTGGGCGATCTTGGTCTGGCGCGCTACTACCACGCTGACGACCGTGATCGCTTGTACACCAACAAGGTGATCACGCTTTGGTACCGTCCCCCAGAACTACTCCTTGGAGAGGAGAGATACGGTCCACCTGTTGATGTTTGGAGTTTGGGGTGAGTTCTGATTCAGGTATAAGATGGTGGGTAAGAAATTGGTTTAGTATTACCTGAAGCAAAATATTGCTGAGTTTGTTGTTGCACAACTAGCAAATGAGCAAATAGACTAGTGTTATCACAAAAGTATGTTACAGTAGATGACTGTTATTGCAATAGTTGATTTACTTCAATAGTCATCCTTGGATGTCAATGTGTGACAGGTGCATAGTTGTTCTTAATGGCATGATACGTGTTTCAGGTGCATCTTGGGTGAACTGTTCACACGTAAGCCAATATTCGCAGCAGTGCAAGAGTTTGCACAACTTGAACTGATCAGCAAGACATGTGGTTCCCCTTGTCCTGCCAACTGGCCGGATGTCATCAAGTTGCCACTCTTCCATACATTCAAGCCAAAGAGACAATACCGCCGAAGACTCCGAGAAGAGTTCTCCTTGTAAGTGATAGAGAAGGCTTATGTGAAAAAGCCACAAGGCCTAGCAAAGTTATAACACTTAAATAGTGACATAAATTTGGTGGTAGAATGGTGGTTGTGAGTAAGGCCATTTATTTAAGCCATAATCACTGAGATACCATGCTGCATTTGAGAAGTGATACCCATCTCGTACATGTGTCGACTCCTAGGCATCCCATCCTTGCCCTATCTCCTAAATGCAGAGTGGGAAACAGGCAACAATAAGTACAAAGTAAATTGGTTGAGTCTGTTCAGTTGTGAAGTTTTGGACAGTACATGAGATACATATCCCTGTTGTTGCCTATCTTCAGCCTGTTCAATGTAATTGTTGGGTCTCAGTAACCCATGCTTGTCATTTAAGCGGTGACTATCCCAGAGGTCAGACTCATAGAGATGGCAACCTTTAAGCTTTGGGTGTAATTATTATGATTTCAACCAACTAATTACACCATTCAACTTGATATGCGAAAATTACGCTATTCTACTGGTAATAGGAAAATGAATAAAGTGGATAAAATTTCACAAGAAAGTGTTTCATAATGCACTCATGGCCTTGCACCAATAGAAATTACTTATCCTCAGAATTGCACTCATTTTATTTAATTTGTTAGGAATTAAAGTATCTTGTGTAACTTGACAATAAGTTTTGATGCATAGTTTTACAATGATTGGCGACATGTATTTCTGTCTAGAATATTCCTTTTGTGAAAACATGTACGATATCAAAATGACCGGAAGACAAGTATTACATTTTTTAGGTCTACATTACTCTTTTTGACATCCAGTATTACACTTTGTCCCAAAATAGGGTTTGCATCTCAGGACTCCCACACCAACTGAGTTGACACACATCATAGATTCCCAGTTGTGCAGGTCAATGCTCATGCTGTTGGTCACTAGATTGTCCGTTTCAGCAGGAATTAAAAAATTGCCTGATTCCCAGTACAAGTCCGTTTTGGGTTTTTTTGGGGTTTTTTTTTTCGTGCATTCAAATAACAGTATCTTACTTGTCCATGGGCTCCTACATAATTTCCGCCCACAGCTTTTAAACTGCAAATAAGCTTGAATTTCATTTGATATCTGCTCCAAATGAAGCGATTAATTTTCACAATGATAATAAAGTAGGGTTAACTTTCTTTTTGCTATTTATCACATTTCAATAAATAGTCCAGTTAACATTAACTTCAAATACCATGTTGATTTGTTCTTTCATAATTTCGTCATCATGATTATATCATACAAATGGAAAATTGGTCAGTACTAGTTACTTTCTTAAAGTCGCCCTGTGGCATTAAAACAAAAAAACCAATTGAGCCCATGTTTAGACTTCATTATTTTCAGGCTGTTACCATGTTGCTTGAATATTGCTGAGTGGGACTTTAAGCAACAAACGATGTAATTGTTAATAACTGAGGTGACATAAGTTAAACTGCTGGGGGTCTCTCTATCAGAGAAATTTGAAATTTTCTTATGTTTTGTGTTGCAGCATCCCGAAGGCAGCTCTGGACCTGATGGACCACATGTTGGAGCTGGACCCATCGCGGCGCTGTACCGCGGAGCAAGGACTGCAATGTCCCTGGCTCAGAGACATCAATCCTGCTTCCATACCCCCTCCAGAGTGAGTGTGCATAGGCTTTAATGTCTCACATTTGCTTGTCGCAAGAGACTGCAAATTGGATATCATGCTCAGACTTGCTGAATCAGTTGACATGTCATTGCAGCCCAGTTGCGTTGTTTGATGCTTGCTTATGATGTTGATCACTGGGCTGTGTGGTCCTGAAGCGATTTGTTTAAAGACAGCAACCATATAGGGAGAATATTGCTTAGTGCGACTTAAAACGAGTAAACCCACATAGCTGCTAAATATGATGTTACGATAGCTTCGCCTTACAGCTGAGTAAGTTGTGGCAAGGTTATAACATCACTCAAAAGCTGAACATGTACAGGGTGATCGCATGATGCAACATATATTCAGTGTCACGTTTTGGTTGTCATCAATTGAATATATCGCTTCCAGAAAGAGGTATTATAAACTGATAATTGAACTAAGGAACCCCGTCATATATACCAGTGTTTCCATTGCACTATTTTGTAGACGTGTTTTGTAGACAGTTTCAGGTGAATCAGTTTGCTGACGATAGCTGTAACTTATTTACTTCTCTTCCTCAGCTTGCCAAGAGACCAGGATTGTCATGAACTGTGGTGCAAGACAAGAAAGAAACAGTTACGAGAACAACAGCGCAAGGAACAGGAACAAGGCGGATCCGCGTCCAAGAACACACCCCAGCAACCACTGCGGCAGGAAAGAGGAAGGGACATGAACTCTTCTGGGAGAGCTGCAGATTCAGGAAGAGGGGACCGACGCTCATCTCTCAGTGACAGCAAGCCTACAAGTTTGTTTGGCAACAGTAGCTCAACGAAAGACCAACACAGTATTCCTGGACTGGAAGCAGCTGGTAAGGACAAAAACTCTGGCGCTGGGGATGCCTTGCCTGCTTTGGAGCGGCAGAGCTCCCTGGAAGCTAACAAAGCAAATGCAGCCAAACTGGCGCAACTGATCCAGCTTGCACAGGGAGACATCAGTGTGTCACAGATAGCGAAAAGCTTGAATATTAATGTGGACCAGCAGACTTCACAACTGTTGGATAATCTGAAACAGCAGCTTCTAATGGCTGCACCCCCTCAGGGTAAACAGGGTGTAGGGGCTGTGAACTCCCAGGGGGGTTATGGCTCTCAGCCTGTTGACATGTACAGCCAGGCAGGAACGGGTCATGGGTATGGAGGCGGGTATAACTCTGGGGGAGGCCCTTCTTCATTTGTGTCCCAGACCTCTGTCGAGGAAAAAAGCTCCTCTGATAAGAATGCTGGGGTGAAGGCAGCTTTAGCTCAGCTACTTGCCCAACAGGGAATAGGGGTGATGGCTGGATCAAAGGTGATGGGGGGTAGTGATTCTGACAGTAGTGGGGGAGGAAGCTATGTCAAGAGTTCGTATGGGGCCTCAGAGTCTGGGCATGGGTATGGCCAGGGCTATGGTTATAGTGTTCCCAAGTCGACAGTTCCAGGAATAGCAACAGATGCACTCAAGACTGATACTCAGGTTAGGAACACAATTGCTGTCACAAACACGACCTCATCTACAGGAGGTCCCCCAATTCACAAGCAGTTCAGCTATGGGTCAGATGATTCCAAAGGAAGCGCTTCAAGTGAGAATTACGGCTACGGTTCACAGGGTCCTGCTCCCACTCCACAAGGGATGGATGGTTCATCAAACTCCATCAAGGCGAAAGTTCAGGGTTACTTTGACCAGTACAAAGCCCCCCCTCCAGGAATTCCTCCAGTGAACACAGCCCTTCCTCCCCCTGGATTCAGCCGAAGTGGGTACTCCGTCCCCCCTCCAGGACCGAGCGTTCATCACCCTAACCAAGGTGCTGGGAACATACAGTCAGGGCCCGCACCGATGATGCAGAGCTACCCTGGACCCCAGGGACAATATCCTGGGCAAGGGAACTGGAGATAATACAGACGACTCTTGGTCAAATCAAAAGTTTATTCCATGGCAAGGCAACTGAGGTTGATTGCTAGCATATTTGGGGTTGTCATGTTTTGGAGGACGACTATTGAATATTACAGTTCCTAGTGCAGAATGTCAGGGAATGGGTGCTTGAGATGACTTACAAATTAAGAATATATGTTCAGGTTGGATATCAATGTCACGATTTGTAAATATGCGATTTTTGTGATTCACACTGTTCTGGTACACATGAATATTTTGCTGGTGATCAGCACCCAATTGTTGCTGGTCGTCGGTAAACACCTGCAGTGAAATTCCTGTTACTACAGGAAATCATGAAAAGTCTTGTAAATGATTCAGAATTAGGATCATCCCGTTACTTCACAGCTCACAAGACATAACCTTCACAAGTCGATCGATGCAGTTGAAATAGCAATGATCGATTCCTCTTGACTGCAGGCTACTTCATGACTAGTCCTCTGTGGTGGGACGTTGATTATAGTGTACACGATAGTGGTTACTGAACGGCCATCAGTTGATCATGTGCATTCAGCTTTTAAGCATATTCATCAGGATTTAGTCTATACTCTTGTATCAAAGAATGTATTTCCTTTGTTTACCATACAAGATTATCTATGAAATGACCATTGTTTTGTTTATGCTGGACTGCCATGTCTTTGGTCCATCGATCTTGCATGAATATCGTGCCAAGAATTAAGCAATGAACAGTTCACCATGCTCTGATCACTGAATATAAAGTGTCTAAGTAAGGTGATAATGTACATTTGGTTGACATTAAGTTGCCATGTGCTGCTAACAAGTGATGTATTTTCCTCGTGTACCAGTTTTTCGGGGTGGGGTGGAGGTGGGGAAGCCATGATCTTAGGTTTTTCGAATATTTGGGGCAGTTTCATGAGCTACTTGTCCGAAATATATTGTTAACTTGTTGGATATGACACTAAGTGTTGACATGTATCATACCAGAGTTTTGTTGTGAAATGCAACCTTTGAGCTAAAGTGATCATAACTCACATATCTTAACCAACTTACGACTGGCATAACACTAAAGTCGCTTTGTAAAACGGCACCCTGTTCTCTATCAATAAAAAGGATTGGATATGAATTTGGAATTGTTTGTTACCCTTCAATTTTCTCAGTTCATAATGTTTTGGTGGCAAAATTGACCTGTAAAAAAGGAGAATTTTTATGTAGTGTTTAGGCTTTCTTTCTTTGCTTTCTTGAAGCACTAAGATACACTTTGTTTATGGAAATAGTCACTTTGGTTCTGTTTGTAAATGGGATTCGCTTTTCATGTTCTTAACGTTTTATAAATTGAACATATTAGTAAGAACTTTTGATGACAGTAGTGTTGTATATTAAAGTTTTGGGGGGCACAAGATTGTAACCCTTTGCAGTAAGCATCGGTGATCCCAGGAAACTTTATCACTGCTGATTTTAGTCATAATTGAGATTTGAGATAGATATGGAACAAATTGGATATAGGTTTGATGCATCAATAAGGAAGCATTCGTTTCCATAGGAATATGATAATTTCATGTCGCACATTCCTGTAACTTGATGAATTGCATCTTTATTCATAAATCTGGTACATAAGCAGAAAGAATTCTCACAGAATCGGGTTCTTGAATATTTTGTGCTCTTTTGTTTCTCTCATTTTAAGTTTGATCACATTTTCATTCATTCCTTCCTTCTGTTTTACAGTTTTAGATGATCCCTAAAGAAATTACATATTTAATTGAATTATTAAAGTTTATCTTGGATAGATCACGGGTGGTAAATAAGCTGATTGGATACTGGTTAATTTCGCTTTTTTTATTGTATTGATAGCTATGAGTGTTCTTTCCGGTAAGACCCTCTTCGCTGTCAATTTGCCATGCTTTTGTGAACAGTGTCACATGATTGATGTCTGTCAATTATGACTCGGTGACATTGTACTATGAAGCAGCTGAATAAAAACATACTTGTGAGAATAGTGTTAGTCGTTTTTGCTTAGTTTGAAATTTGTATTTACTCTTACCCACATTATTTTCGTGCTTGTGAAATTTTGTAGATCAGAAATAATGTCCAATTGTTAAAGTCTTTGGTCAAGTGAGTCTAATGATATAGATATGGTCATTTATTATTGTACTAATGTTTGATGATTATTTGTCCATATTATTTGCTAATTTTCATATGTGCTGTGTAAGCATTTGTGGGTATGTTTAATTTGTTTACGTAATATGAGAAGGGTGTGTGTGTGTATCCAAAGAGGATTTATGACCACTTAAGCAATGATTTCATTATTCATGCCAGGATCTGAGGTTCAAGTCCAGATTCCAGAATTTTAATCTGTGGTATGTCAGTATGTCGTCAAAGTTGTCAATCTGCACTGCTTGGCTTTGACTGAGATTGATGCTCATGGTGTAGATCGATTGATTGTCTGGTGCAAACTCAGTTATTTACAGATCATCGCCATTAGCAGGAATATTGTAGAGGACAGCATTAAGAAACTAACCACAGACTTTCCACTTGTTTAAGCTGATCTGTTAGAACTAAGAATACAGTTGAAAACACGAAACTAAGATGGCTCATTTTTATTTGACCATGGTTAATCATGGTAGGTTTTGTGGACTACTTAAAGAGGTAATTTTAGTTTACGCTGATGCACAAGAAGAGAAGGCTCGGAGTGATTTAGAACAGAATAATTTCATTATCAATATGCCTCCAGCCCAAAATGCATAACCATAACTTGATAGGTAAGTTGTGCACATGTCATGCACATGTACATATGTGAAGATCCTGATTAGAATAGGTATTCAGCAATGCATGCTTGCCCAGACTCGATTATTTACAGAGCATTGCCATATGCTGATAGCTGGAATATTGCCAAGTGTGGCATAAAGCTGAACTAGCACACTCGGTAAGGTTTGTGTCTTATTTTGGATATCGGTGTGCATCACATAAAATATACAAGCTGTTCATTCATCAACAAAAAGACAATCTGACATTAATATATTTGACAGTTTCAACTCCTTGTTTCAAACTACAACACAGAAATTGGGCATATTTAATTTTTACACATTTATGGACGTTATTTGCCAAGGGATTTGAATAAGTAGTCTGCCACCTTTCTTGATTATGAGGGGCTAATTTGTTAAATAATGACCTACTTTGTTATTAAAAAAAATGGGTTTCTTATAAAATAATTGGCTTAATTGAGAAAGTAATGGTAGGACTTTAAACTCGTGTGCCGTTGAAAATCACACCCAATTGTGGAGGGAGAAACTAAGTGCCCTTGAGCCGCTTAGCTTTATATCGGCACTATACAAATGCTTGTATAGGAATAATTACAATATTTAGCTGTGTGGTGGTCATTTGTAATAATTGTGTCTGGATCAGGCAATCCAGTGATCAACATGAGCATCAGTCCATGCAACTGACATGGTTATCCAATGCAAAGCCAGCCTGCACTGATAACACCCTGAACAAGCCACACTACAGTAGACCCGATTATAACAATATGATGGTATAACAAACTATAACAGTTCAAACTGAAGTTTATAGTATTTGAAACTCAAGAGGTGGTGTGGTATCCTGGTGGTTAAAGCTTTCCGTCATGCGGAGGATCTGGGTTTGATTTTCCTCATGGCTACAATTTGTAATGCCCCTTTCTTATGTCCCCGTTGTATTATATCTAGAATAATGCTTAAAGTGGCGTAAAACTAAACTCACTCTCCATAGATCTCCTAGGCTGTTGAATTGCTACCCTACATGTGTCCATATTTATGATTGATGTCTGACACCTTGGCATTGTAACCTGAGTGCTGTTCTACAAAGCAGTCTCAATGCTTAGGTGACTGTACCTCAACATAGATTTACCACTTGCCTAGTGATAAGGTTGCTTTGTTTAACAGCACCCTGGTCTGAACACAAGTTACTATGTCTGCGCTGTCTGCACTTGGGCACACAACTCGAGAGTTATGTCCCTTTCAAGTTCAGATTCACTGGCTTGGGTTTTGGCTTCAGTTCAATTTTGTATCTGCCCCTGTCACTTCATGTAATATTTCAAGGACCTATTGCTTAAGGATTTCTGTCCATGTAATGACATGATGCATCTGTAACACTTTCTAACACGGTTTATGAAAGGACAACTGTTTCCACGTTTCAGAACAGTGAGTCTGATGTAGGGTTAAGATAGTAGAAATACAGTTGTCAGTGCAGGTTTGTTTTCATATTTTATCCAAATTATTAAATACATTAGGAAAGCCTTTTCGCTTTTTTGGTTAAATTGATTTAAGCTTGTCAGATGGAGAACTTGGATTAGGTCATTTGTGATAATTAAGACAATTTGTGTTAAGATGTTTTACTCCAGAATAGATTGTGTATTGTCAAATTCATGTGGATTGTTTCAGCCATAATAGATATTTAGTCTGTGTATTTGAGAAGACTACAGCGTGATAACCATGATGAGAAGCATGGACATAGTTCATGAGACATTTTCCAACATTTCTGATGGTCTACTGTGATGTGTGCAAGAATACCTCTTTTGAGAAATGAACATTCAAGGTTGAACCTTGTCAGGGTTGATCTTCAGCCTTAAGTGTAAAGGAAAGACTTGCAGCATTGAACTGTTTGTGGGACCTGTGACGACGAGTGTGATAACATTGACTGAACTTTGGAAGACTCCAAGATTCAAGAGAGAATTCAAGAACTTTGACTTGTCAGAGAAAGTCTCTTTTCTTACAGAGTCATCAAGTCGTGATTCGATTTTTTTGTTTGTTCGATTATTTAAAGGAAGTATTGCTTCCACTGAATGTTCAAGATGTAATGGCTTACAAGAGGATATAAAAAAGTTTTGAGCCTTCCATATTTATACTGGACAAATAGTAATGGGCAGGGCACCTAACGTATATTAGTTTCCTAGCTACATATTTCAGGATGATGATTTCTGTGCCCCCCTCCATGATATTGCTGAAATATTGCTAAAAGTGACATAAATCTCAGTGGGTCAAGAATTTACTCTTTAATGTTTTCAGTAGTTAATGTGTGGCTTTCCACTACAGAAAACAAGTTGTACACTTTTACTGTTAAGATAGACAAAGGTTGGTGGGTAGCATTATGGTTAAATCATTTGATTGTCACACCAAAGACCTGGGTTTAATTCGTTGTATGGTTACAATGTATGAAGCCCATTTCTGGTGTCCCCTGCCGTGATATTGGTGGAATATTACTAAAAGCAGTGTAAAACCATGCTCACTCACTCGTAGCTCTTGTTAGGCAGACACATGCAGGACCGGGGTAGAATAGGTCTTTAGCTACCCATGGTTGCTGTAAAAGACAACTCAGCTTGTTGTAAGAGACGACCTACGGGATCAGGTGGTTGGGCTCACTGACTTGGTTGGCATGTCATCGGTTCCCAGTCATGCAGATCGATGCTCATGCTGTTGATCCATGTAGTGTCTGGTCCAGCGTTGATTATTTTCAGACCACAGCCATATAGTTGGAGAGGGGAGACCACTTGTTGGTTGGGCAGCCAGGTATGCGAGTTGCATGTATGAAATTGAACTTCCACTACACATGCTTGATGATTACTCTACTGTTCTACCAGCAAGTGGACCTCCTAGAAAAGTATTGAAAGGTGACAACAATATAATGATTGTTAAACAGCTTTTTCATACTGATGTCCAAAATTATGAGATATCATTAGCGTTGGTTTGTCAGTTTCATGTGACTGTGCAGATTGTGTTGCATTTTCTGTTTGTAAGCAATTCATCAGTCTTGAAAGGAAATAAGACTCTACATCAGTTTCTCATTACTTTTTATTACATTGTATTCTCTTTTTATCATGTATTGTTTATTTTGTTACATTGTATTCACTTTACATCATATGACCCATGAAGGTCCAGGGTAGAAAAGGCCTTCAGCAACCCATGCTTGCCATAAAAGGCGACTATGCTTGTCGTAAGAGGTGACTAATGGGATTGGGTGGTCAGGCTAGCTGACTTAGTTCACACATCATCATTTCCCCATTTCGCAGATCAATGTTCATGCTGATCACTTGATTGTCTGGTCCAGACTCGATTATTTACAGACTGCCATCATATAGGTGGAATATTGCTGAGTGCAGTATAAAACAGAACCCACTCATTCACTCATTGTATCATATTCTCTTTATGTCTTTGTATTCTCTGTATCTTCTTTATGTCATTGTGTAGTCTTTATGATGTATTGTTTCAAGCTGTTATCAGGTGTAGGGTGCTTGTGAACTTGACCAAAGACTTGTTGTTTGTTAGAGTATTGTCTTAGTGGTTTTCAGTATAGGGCCGAACACCCTGATGTGGCACTCCTTGAGAGACTTGATAACGACTGTGTTCATGTGGTAAACTTGAATTCGAACTCATTCAAGTTGCAGACTGGATATTGTTCCAATGATGGATAATGTATTCTGTGTGGGGAAATATTCATTGGAGATGGAGTGTGTTAAATCTGGACTCTGGACTAAGGAAAAAGAATCTAAATTTCCGAAGAATATTAGAAAATTCGAGGACGAAAAAAGCGATTGTGCATTTCCTGCGATGGTTCTAGTGTACGAGGATATCTGGGAATAATTGAGACGGTCCCCATGCAATCAGCAAGCGTTTCTGCTGCCGTTAAGTTTGTCCCGAAATAAGGTGGGTTTGATGTATATGCTGAGTAGTTTCTCTCATCTGCCTTTTTGCGGATGTCTTAAAATAAAGACATTTATCCCTCTTAACAGCATGAAGGATGTGTCAACTTGACTAGAACATATTTAAAGTTCATGATCATTGAGATTTCACTTTCTGAGTAAATGTCTTAGAAATTGGTTCATTTGATTTTTGTGTTAATTTATTTGCTAAATAAGTCACATTTCTTTTAAGATAAGGGACTTTTTTTATTTTCGTTATTGTCAATATTAGTTTGATGGGGGTATTTTATGTCCTAAAAACTTAAAAGTCAAGTTGACATTTTCTTAAACGCGTTTATAGGCCTCCCTGGAGCAGCTCTGTTGGTCGTGAAAGTTGATCACTTCAGATATGATTGTGCTTCCCAGAGAAGACTTTGTAAGCTGTTACATTGGCCAATTTAAAAGTTATTGCCAATTTAAAGTTGATATTTTTTTAAAAAAAACAAAATTAATATTGCTGTAGTGTTGTCATAATCTTGTTAAAAGTTGCCAAATCATTCTTACTAGCTGAGTGAATTTCATACTTTACAACATGAAGTCTTCTATTATGGAAGCTAATTATTTCTGAATAGTGACCCAGTTGGGTCGATTCCTACCTGCTTAGCAGTTCATTCTTGATGCTGACAGACACATTCAAAAAGGAAAATGTTACTTCAGTTTCAGTTTCAATGAAATCTTTACACTTTGTACATCAAAAGCAATTTTGTTGAAAGTTAAATGTGTCATGTTTGAGCATCTTGAATAACTGGCAAGTCAGCCTCCATTTTGGACCGTCTGCTGCTGATGACTCTGGATGTACCTGCTGATGGTGTTGCTGCAGTGAAGAGTCAAGGTAAGTGGAAACACAAAGCACAACATCCATCATCACCGCAGGACACAGAATGTAGAGAGGGAGGGAAGGAGGGTGGATCTGGGACTTACGTAGGCAGCAACAGGCAACACACACACAGGGTATTACCTACCAATAACTTCAATTACAGTGAATGTCATAATCTGGATATGTTTCTGATTTGCAAGGATACTACTAATGTTAAGGTGGATGGACTTGCCATCCTTGTTATTTAGGAAGGGTGAGTGGAGAGACATCCTAGCCTAGGCAGGAGGAGGATTGTTGTTGATGGGAAGTAGTGATGGCCAAGGCAGGATAAGGAATGTTCTCAGTGGGGAGGGCCAAGGCAGGATAAGGAATGTTCTCAGTGGGGAGGGCCAAGGCAGGATAAGGAATGTTCTCAGTGGGGAGGGCCAAGCCAGGATAAGGAATGTTCTCAGTGGTGATGGCCAAGCCAGGATAAGGAGTGTTCTCAGTGGGGAGGGCCAAGCCAGGATAAGGAATGTTCTCAGTGGGGAGGGCCAAGCCAGGATAAGGAATGTTCTCAGTGGTGATGGCCAAGCCAGGATAAGGAGTGTTCTCAGTGGGGAGGGCCAAGCCAGGATAAGGAGTGTTCTCAGTGGGGAGGGCCAAGCCAGGATAAAGTTTGTTGCTAATGAGGAGTTGTGATGGCCTAGGGAGGATGAGACTCTTTCTTGATTAGGAGACATGATGAGCAAGCTAAGATAAGGGTTGTTCTTAAATGGGGTGTCATGATGGCCTAGGCAGGGTGAGGCTTGTTCCTGATGTATGGGGAGATATGTTGGTCCAGGCAGAATAAGGCTTGTGCTTGGAGAGACATGAGAGCCTAGCCAGGATAAGGATTGCTCTCTGTAGGGAGATGTGCCAGTCAAGCCAGCATAGGTGTTATTTTCCAGTTTGACTAATAAGGATAATTAGTTTTCCATCCAGAAGGGGTATTTTAATCAGAATGATTGTTTTGCCAGAAGAGAGTTGGATACATGATCTTCAGTTTGAGAGACATGCTTGCCTGTTGAGGAAGGGAGTTCCCCAAGTAGTCTGTTGCTCTGTCTCAAGGTTAACTCTGTAACAAGGGGTGTTGGTGTTAAGGTTGCACAATGTGTAATTGTATCCCATTATTGGCCACAGTTCTGTGGTGGAGTTTATAATTACAGTCAGTTATTGATTGATTACTCGGCACTGATTGTCTATTGGTGTAATCACTACCTTCAACACACTTCAGCATGATGTTGAGCCTAATCGCTCTGGATTGTTTACAGTGGTAGGTATTTGTATCTGCACCTATATCCGTGCATTCAATGCTCGCTCAAGGTGCTACAGAAAAGGTGAATATATGTTTATCGTATACATTACGTTACTAATAGTTAGAATTATAAAAGGAAGAAAGATATAAGAGAAGGCTATGGAGAAGTAATGGGCTTTCAGAAGGGACTTGAAAAAGTGCAGTGATTCAACACATTTGATGTCAGCGGGCAGTGAATTCCAAATCAATGTAGCGGTGTAGGTAAAGGTCCTCTGACCATAGGAGACAAGTCTGACTTTGGAGACTGTAAGTAAAGTGAATAAATTTCAAAGCCATTGCTTAAAACATGTTCGGGTAGCCTTTTGAAATGTTTTGCAGTAACTGAGGACCTTGCATGAGAATATTGAGGCACTCTATCTCTAGTTCAGCGGGGTTTCTGGTCAAAACTGTTGATAATCATAGACATTTGAGATTGACATTTTCAAAAGATTGTAAATGGTCAGACCACATTGATAATATTGTAGAAACAACTTCAAAAGTTATGTCCTCTCTACAAAAACTCGAATTTTTATTACCGTGCTGTGTATTAAATAGAATTTATGTAATATTCACAAGACCTCGTTTCCAATACACGTGTGAGGTATGTTATGGGTGTGCTCAGTACCAAGCGAATAGATAACAACAACTGCTATTAGAAGCGGCAAGAATTGTAACAGGTTTACCCCAACATACTCATCATGAACATCTGTATTATGAAACTGGTTGGGAATCTTATTGCAGAGGGTAGGAGAAAGCGAAAACTTTTTGTCTTTTTAACAAAATACAGCATGATATGATCTTAATGATCTTGTTCCTGGGAAGGTAGCATCTAAAAATAACTATAATCTTCGTAATTCTGACAATATCTCGCTTCCCTTCTCCCGATTTAAGTTTTCGTATAATTCGTATTTTCCATCCACAATTAGAATGTGGAATGAATTTCCAGTTAAGAAAAGGTGTGTCACTGAATTCTTTTAAATCAAATATTGTAACACAAAACACAGCTCCCCGATACTTAGATTTTGGACTGAGAATCACTAATATCACCCTTACAAAACTATGTTGCATGTGTAGTCAACTGAATTTCAATCTATTTCGTGGTGGTATAATAGATAATCCAAAATGTTCTTGTGGA
Source organism: Haliotis asinina (assembly GCF_037392515.1). Classification (NCBI taxonomy): domain Eukaryota; kingdom Metazoa; phylum Mollusca; class Gastropoda; order Lepetellida; family Haliotidae; genus Haliotis; species Haliotis asinina. Next base: position 45,107,737 of record NC_090290.1, on the reverse strand, counting down.
TGTGTTTGTGAAAATTATCATTACCTATTTGACTGTCAGCTATATTTCATGGGTTGGGTGTCAAGTGGTGCAACACGTCAATGTCCATTTGAGACATGTTATGGTATCATTTTTGTGTAGAACTATGTTCTTGATGTTGATCACTGGATTATTTGGTCCCAATTCGCTATAAATAGACAGCAGCCATATAGCTGGAATATTGCAGACTGCGGCATGTAACATCAAACCAGCAACCAGCCCAGTGGTGTAAAGTCATAGTGCAATAGGTCTGCTTGATTGCTCTCATGCACAGAATGTCTGAAGCATTGATTTTGTGGGAACGCTGCTGAACATACCTGGGTGATGGACACCTTTCACCTGTTAAAGCTTTTCTCATCCACTAAGCTGTGTAAGTTGCTCCTTAAAGAGAGATTAACACACACATTCTCACGATGCTTCAAGTACTAACACGGTTTGGAAAGGGAAGAGGTAGACTAACACTTAAGTCTCTGGATATATATAGCTTTGATAAGTAATTGACAGTAGGGTATCATTGTGGCTAATGCATTAGTTTTCATGTCAAATCCCACCTTTTTAGATAAAGTGGCAGAATGATCACCAAGTCATAATATGCAAAACATTCACATTCTCACTGACAGGTAGTGGGGTAAGACCAATATGACAGCGGTTCCACATTGGGCTGTATTGATACCACACCCATGAGATACAGGCTGTGTAGCCAAACATAGTATAGCAATGTTACTACATCAGGAGATATTACTACACATTCCCATGCTACTTTAAACCAGGGTAAAAAAAAAATGACATTACTTACTCAGGGAATAATGGTGGTACGAAATGGGGGTGTATTGATGATCATGAGGTGTTGGCAACTGGTACATAGTGGGGAATTAAGAAGGTACTACATAAGTGTGTATTGATGACCATGAGGTGTTGGCAACTGGTACATAGTGGAGAATTGTGATGGTTCTACATGAGGATGTATTGATGACCATGAGGTGTTGGCAACTGGTACATAGTGGAGAATTGTGATGGTTCTACATAAGGATGTATTGATGACCATGAGGTGTTGGCAACTGGTACATAGTGGAGAATTGTGATGGTTCTACATGAGGATGTATTGATGACCATGAGGTGTTGGCAACTGGTACATAGTGGAGAATTGTGATGGTTCTACATGAGGATGTATTGATGACCATGAGGTGTTGGCAACTGGTACATAGTGGAGAATTGTGATGGTTCTACATAAGGATGTATTGATGACCATGAGGTGTTGGCAACTGGTACATAGTGGAGAATTGTGATGGTTCTACTTGAGGATGTATTGATGACCATGAGGTGTTGGCAACTGGTACATAGTGGAGAATTGTGATGGTACTACATAAGGATGTATTGATGACCATGAGGTGTTGGCAACTGGTACATAGTGGAGAATTGTGATGGTTCTACATGAGGATGTATTGATGACCATGAGGTGTTGGCAACTGGTACATAGTGGAGAATTGTGATGGTTCTACATAAGGATGTATTGATGACCATGAGGTGTTGGCAACTGGTACATAGTGGAGAATTGTGATGGTTCTACATAAGGATGTATTGATGACCATGAGGTGTTGGCAACTGGTACATAGTGGAGAATTGTGATGGTTCTACATGAGGATGTATTGATGACCATGAGGTGTTGGCAACTGGTACATAGTGGAGAATTGTGATGGTTCTACATAAGGATGTATTGATGACCATGAGGTGTTGGCAACTGGTACATAGTGGAGAATTGTGATGGTTCTACATAAGGATGTATTGATGACCATGAGGTGTTGGCAACTGGTACATAGTGGAGAATTGTGATGGTTCTACATGAGGATGTATTGATGACCATGAGGTGTTGGCAACTGGTACATAGTGGAGAATTGTGATGGTTCTACATGAGGATGTATTGATGACCATGAGGTGTTGGCAACTGGTACATAGTGGGGAATTAAGAAGGTACTACATAAGTGTGTATTGATGACCATGAGGTGTTGGCAACTGGTACATAGTGGAGAATTGTGATGGTTCTACATGAGGATGTATTGATGACCATGAGGTGTTGGCAACTGGTACATAGTGGAGAATTGTGATGGTTCTACATGAGGATGTATTGATGACCATGAGGTGTTGGCAACTGGAACATAGTGGGGAATTAAGAAGGTACTACATAAGTGTGTATTGATGACCATGAGGTGTTGGCAACTGGTACATAGTGGAGAATTGTGATGTTCTACATAAGGATATATTGATGACCATGAGGTGTTGGCAACTGGTACATAGTGGAGAATTGTGATGGTTCTACATAAGGATGTATTGATGACCATGAGGTGTTGGCAACTGGTACATAGTGGAGAATTGTGATGGTTCTACATAAGTGTGTATTGATGACCATGAGATACTAAACTGTGTAAAACACAGGGAATAATGATGACACTACAGTCTGTCTGCAGTGAAAACATACCGATGAATTTCACTTTTAAGAAAAAAGTAAAAGGAGGAAAAAAGAAAAAGAAATTTAGATTGTGAATCCTCATACTTTTGCCTTGCCAATTGCACATTTAAATCTCAGAATTTATTCAACTGAGGATAGAAGTTGTTTAATAAATGATCATATTTTCAAATCACTATTATTGGTTTGTACTACAAGGGGTAAGCACATTCAATGAAATGCCAAGAAGAAATGGGGTTGGTCCAAGTTGCGCTCAAGCATGTTTTTTCACAGTTCAAACTACTGCTTTTGAATCTGTTTGTTTGATGTACATTTTTTATCCTAAGATGAATATAATTCTGACATTTAAATGTTCATTTGGCGAGGTAAAATTATGAAGATTCACAATCTTTATTTCACTGATTCAATTTACTTTTATAATAAGAGTGAAATTCATCGGTACATTTTCACTGCAAACAGGCTATGCATGAGGATGTATTGATGACCATGAGGTACTGTTAATTGGTGTATGCCACATGGAATAATGATGATACTACATAGAGATGTATTCTTGGTCTTGACATACTAAACTGGTGAATAACACAGGGAATAATGATGGTACTACATGGGGATGTATTCTTGGCCTTGACATACTAAACTGGTGAATAACACGGGGATTAATGATGGTACTACATGGGGATGTATTCTTGGCCTTGACATACTAAACTGGTGAATAACACGGGGATTAATGATGCACTACATGGGGATGTATTCTTGGCCTTGACATACTAAACTGGTGAATAACACGGGGATTAATGATGGTACTACATGGGGATGTATTCTTGGCCTTGACATACTAAACTGGTGAATAACACGGGGATTAATGATGCACTACATGGGGATGTATTCTTGGCCTTGACATACTAAACTGGTGAATAACACGGGGATTAATGATGGCACTACATGGGGATATATTCTTGGCCTTGACATACTAAACTGGTGAATAACACAGGGATTAATGATGGCACTACATGGGGATATATTCTTGGCCTTGACATACTAAACTGGTGTATAACACAGGGAATAATGATGGTACTACATGGAGATGTATTCTTGGCCTTGACATACTAAACTGGTGAAAAGGAAATAATGATAGTACTAATGGGGATGTATTCTTGGCTACTGTTGTGTAACAGGAAATGATGATTGTGCAAATTAGGAATGTATTGAAGATCACAAGATACTAGCAACTGGTGTATAACAGGGAATATTAATGGTAATAAGGAAGGATGTATTGAAGATCGTGCGTTACTGGCAACTGGTGTATATTGTTGAATAATGATAATGCTAGGCAAAAATGAGCAACTGGTGTATAACGGGTGGTAATGATGGTACTGCATAGGCATGTATTGATAACCATGAGATACTGGCTACTGGTGTAAAACAGGGAATGATACTACATGGGGAAGTATTTGTGATGTTGCAATACTGGCAACTAGTGTTTTAACACGGAATGATGATGGTTCCACATGGGGATGTGTTTTGTGACCATGAGATGCCAGCAACTGGAATAAAACACAGGTAGTGGTAAAGGAACGTAAGGATGTGTTGATGACCATGAGATACTAGCAACTGGTGTATAACGGGTGATAATGATGGTATTGATGTATTGAAGATCATGAGTTAATGGCAACTGGTGTATAACAGGAAATAGTGATAGTACTGAGCAGGGATGTATTAAAGATCATGAGATCCGGGCAGCTGGTGTATAACGGAATAATGGTCATACTAGGCCGATCAGTGCAAATGGTGTATAATGTAACATGATTAATGATCATACTAGGCAAATAGGAACAAGTGATGTATAACAGGGGGTAATGATGGGATGCATAGGGATGTATTGATAACCATGAGATACTGGCTACTGGTGTAAAACAGGGAATGATGATACATGGGGATGTATTTATGACCATGAGATACCAGCAATTGAAATAAAACAGGAAGTAATGATGATAATACATAAGGATGTATTGATGACCAAAAGGATGTATTGTTGACCAAAGGATACTGGCATGCTATGTGTCAACACGCGTAATAATGGTGCTACATAGGAATATATTGATGAACATGGGATACCTACTGGTGTATGAAAGGTGGTAATAATGGTACTACACGAGCGTATATTGATGACCATGGCAAGGTCAGTTTAACACAGATTATTGCTGCATGTAACCATGGGTTGTAGTCAACAACTGATTCAGGACACAGGGTATATTGATACATACAACCAGGAGATACAATGAACCACTGTATGACAGTAAAAGGATAGTACAGATTGTCATTTGCTAGTTAAGTGACCTAACATGATGCAAGTCATGAGATAACAAAGGCATTATTTAGCAATCAGTAGGATATTGATACTTCATAGACAAGCAAATAGGTGGTGAGATAGCCAAACTTGTTACATATAAGATCAGGATCATTTCCCCAGATTGATGCAATGTGTGAGGCCCATTTCTCATGTGGCTGCTATTTTATTGGAATATTGCTGAACCCAGCATAAAATGCACACTCACTCACTACATTTGTGCCATCCCGGATTTCTGTAGTAATACATTGTTTAGGGCAAATTGTATGGTAGGGTACATTCATATGGAAATAATTCCCTTTGAATGGTTATAAATTTTGTGACAATACAGCAAGATACAATTATTTTTGTGTGTATAGAAGTCTTTGGCCAGCTAAATGTGATATCTCTTGAGAGGTATGAAACATTAACTGCGTATTCATAGGAGGATGGATACATGTAACAGTTCTGTGCAAGGAGTAATGTTGTTGATGCCACATCAACAATCTCGTCGTTATTTGTGGTGATGATGTACATGGAATGGCATTTGTAGAGAAGTTGGTGACCGTAATGAAAGTAAGCTGCATGAAGATGGCGAGACCTGTACGTGAGTGATTATTACACAAGGATACAACTACAGATAAGTGATGAGAAACTGCATGGACATTTATGACATAAAACTGCATGAGACCTGTGAAGGTCCTGGGTAGAATAGGCCTTCAGCAACACCATGCTTGCTGTAAAAGGCTACTATGCTTGTCGTAAGAGGCAACTAACTAATGAGTTGGGCTGGTCAGGTTCACTGACTTGGTTGGCAAATGCCCTTGATCCCCAGTTGTTCAGATCAGTGTTCATGCTGTTGATTGTCTGGTCCAGACTCTATTATTTACAGACCGCCGCCATATAGCTGGAGACGGGAGACCACTTGTTGGTTGAGCAAACAGGTGTGCAAATTGCATGTATGAAACTGAAATTTCACTTCACATGCTTGATAATTACTTTGCCGTTCTACCAACAAGTGGACCCCCTTCTAAAAACTATCAAAAGGTGACACAATATAATGATTGTTTGGCTTAAAACTAAACTCACTCACCTACTCGAACTGCACAAGAATAGCAATAGAGTTAACACCACCCATGTAACTGTGCAGATGGACAACATGTGATTCGGTCCATTAAGATACCTCTGCCTAAATCAAGGTGTAATCTGTTAACTAACAGATGTAGTATTGTATGGGGATATTCATGTACTGACGCATCTCATAATACAAAACCTATGCATCAGGTAACAAGCAACCTGCTTTGTACATTCAGTCTTGTTTCCATTTTGCCTATAAGTTCAATGACATCAACCAAGCCCTCTAGCCTGTATTTATGCCCTATGGAAGCAACCTGTATTCTGAGTCAAAAACAATTGAGTACTCTAAAAGTAAACACCCACATATTCACTGCTTATTTCCATGTTTTTGAACACTCAAAAGTGTTTGCCAGCTGACCAGATGTAAGAGGGATAAGTTGAGTTATGAATCGTGTTGCACCCATAGCAGGGGGACACTTTCATTATCACAACCACTACCTCCTTGTTAAGGTAGATTTGGATTGTAGGGTATATCAGGTTGAGATGTCTTGGGTTATTGTATCAAAAGTAATATGTGTTGAAGGTAAAAGGTCATAAGGATAGCGTGACGGGTTACGTGGTATGATAAGATAGGTAAAATTCACGTCAGACCTACGAACTCATTGATCAAGACTGAAGTGTCACCCAAAACAATAAGAAGCTAAGGAGATACTGATATTGGCAGAAGTTGGGAAGGGCACCAATCATTCAGTGCCAGAGTTTTTTACATTAGTTTCAGGAAAGATCAATAGACCAGGAAACCCCCCTTATGACCTTTAGCCTTGACCTTGGACCAGTTTGGAGATGAGGGCCTTTATCAGTAGATATGTTATCACCATGACTGTACTGACAGAACTACAGTGAAATGTGTTTGTGTAGTAGCAATGTATGATGTGTGATCCATGAAATACTGATTTATTAAATTGAGTCTATTGGGGTATATAGGAATGTGATACATGCAGTACTACAAAGGTATATATTGATACATATGACCATGAGATTTGTCTACAACTGACGTGTAACAGAATATAAAAATGGTACAACTACTTACGGCCATGATCTACTGTCAACATCAAATGTTTCACATATGGTATGAGTTAATGACACAACACAGGAATTACTGATGACCGTGAGATCTCAACTGGTGAATATCTGAGAGTGAAAATGGTGCTACATGTGGATGCATTGATGACCAGGATTACTGACAACTGGTGTATGAAAGAGATTATTATGTTGGCATGGTTTCCAGCTACCTGATTGGTCTAGAGGCTTCATCACCAGACTATAATTGTGTGATAATGGTGGTACTTTTTAGGGATGTAATAATGACGGTACTTTATGGGGTGATGGTGCTTTTTGGGGATGTATAAGTGATGGTGCTCAATGGGGATGTAATGATGACCATGAGACACAGGTGACAGATTCGTAACGCAGTATAGTGATGATACAAAACAGGCATGTCCTGCTATGTGTTATCAAGTGATATATGGCTAGGGATATGACAATGGTACAAGGATGTATTGAAGATCATGGGAGTCTAGCATCTTGTGTATAACAAGTGATAAAGATGGTCTTACAGAATGATGTATTGATACATTAGTAATGATTGTGCAAATTAGGGATGTATTGAAGATCATGAAATACTGGCAACTGGTGTATAACAGAATAGTGATGGTACTAAGCAGGGGTGTATTGAAGATCATGAGATCCAGGCAACTGGTGTATAACATGGAATTATAATCATACTAGGTAGGGATGTATTGATGATAATAAGATACTAGCAAGTTTATAACAGAAATATTGATAGTTTGACAGGAATATATTGAAAATGATGAGATGTCAACTGGTGTATAACAGGGAATAATGATGGTACTATGAAGTTCACTGAAAGTCCCATTTGACAGTTGAAAACCAGAGAAAAGCCATCATATTTAGTGTGAAAGTAAAGGGAAATCATGTATTGTTTACATAGAAAATAGAAATATTCTTACAATAATGAAGTAAGGATCCAAGAAAAAATGAAGTCTGCAGTTTAGTACATGGAGGGTTCAGTCATAAACATCTTTTACAGTATATTTTGGGTTTTAAGGACCTGTTTTTTTCCTTGCGTGAACTTCTGTTACAGAATCATGCCTGCTTGCCTTCAATTATGCCCATGACGAAAGAAGTAAGTGATAGTGAAGGGGATCTTGTCAGTATTTCATTTGACATGCACATTTCCAGAAATTTAGTATCTGCCAGCTTTGCATAAGGGATACATGACCATGAAATAGTGTGAAAGGATGTGAAACATGGGCTGTAAGATGCTTGTACATTGGGATATAATTGACATGTGATCATGAAATACTGTGAAAGGATGTGAAACATGGGCTGTAAGATGCTTGTGCATAGGGGTGTAACTGACATGTGGTCATGAAATACTGTGAAAGGATGTGAAACATGGGCTGTAAGATGCTTGTACATTGGGATATAATTGACATGTGATCATGAAATAGTGTGAAAGGATGTGAAACATGGGCTGTAAGATGCTTGTGCATAGGGGTGTAACTGACATGTGATCATGAAATAGTGTGAAAGGATGTGAAACATGGGCTGTAAGATGCTTGTACATTGGGATATAATTGACATGTGATCATGAAATACTGTGAAAGGATGTGAAACATGGGCTGTAAGATGCTTGTGCATAGGGGTGTAATTGACATGTGATCATGAAATAGTGTGAAAGGATGTGAAACATGGGCTGTAAGATGCTTGTGCATAGGGGTGTAATTGACATGTGATCATGAAATACTGTGAAAGGATGTGAAACATGGGCTGTAAGATGCTTGTACATTGGGATATAATTGACATGTGATCATGAAATAGTGTGAAAGGATGTGAACATGGACTGTAAGATGCTTGTACATAGGGATATAATTGACATGTGATCATGAAATAGTGTGAAAGGATGTGAAACATGGGCTGTAAGATGCTTGTGCATAGGGGTGTAATTGACATGTGATCATGAAATAGTGTGAAAGGATGTGAAACATGGGCTGTAAGATGCTTGTGCATAGGGGTGTAATTGACATGTGATCATGAAATACTGTTACCATGTGAAATGGTGGGGGGTAAGGAATGACCTATTGTGGGTTTTATTGATGTGACCAACAAATACTTTGTGAGGATATAAACATGGGCTATAAAATGGTACTATATAGGAATATATTGATATGTGATCAAGAAATAGTGTGTGAGGATATAAACAAGGGGTATGAAATGGTACTAAATAGAAATATATTGATATTTGAACAAGAAATACTGAGTTAGGATGTAAACATGGAGTATATAAAACCATGGGATTTGTTACTGCGTGACCATGACATGCTCTTGTGTGGAACATTGGTAAAAGGGTACTAAGTAGGATATAACGATACATGACCTTGAGATGAGGTTTGAAGGATAAGATAAATTGTGAATCTGAGGTTTTGAGTTGGTTACTTTAAAGCTCTACTTGAATCATGGGTCATTTGAGTCTCAGATCACTATCACTTCTCATGTCCTCGTTTACATGCTGCATGATGGCTCAACTTAAGGATGGATTATGTTATAACCATAAGACTGTGAACAGTTGTGACACATAGGATATTATGCAAGTACTGCATGGGGATTTAATTTTATTCTGTAACCATGGGAGACCGTGTTGGAATGTGAAACATGGGGATATAATATGATTACATAGTGAGATACCTAAGGACTATTTTAGACAAAATAATAAGAGGTAAAAGGATTAGTACTTCCTAAACAAATTATGATCTCACTGACATGGATGAATTATGTAACCGTGGTATACTATTGGAATGTAAAACAATTGGGCTGCAAAGCTGGTACCACATGGAGATTTTCTTTGATTCTATAACTGGGAGATATTGCACAGGAATGTGTAACATGGGGTAGAACATTGCTACCACATGGAGATTTTTTTTGGATTCTGTAACTGTAAGATATTGTGTGGGAATGTGGATAATGGGGTAGGATGTTGACACAATATATGGGATTTAATGTGATTCTGTAGCCCTTGGATAATGTATATGAATGTGAAACATGAGAGTAGAATGCTAGTATTTTACATTTGGATTTCATGTAATTTTCTAACCATGGGATATGGTATAGGAATGTGAAACATCAGGGTAGAACATCAATACAGAATCACATTAAATCACCCATACTGTAACTATGTGATTTTGTAAAGGAAAGGGGAATAATGATGGTACTACATGGTGATGTACTGATGACCATGAGATACTGGCAGCTGGTGTATAACACACGGGATAATAATGGTACTACATGGGGATGTATTGATGACCATGAGATACTGGCAGCTGGTGTATAACACACGGGATAATAATGGTACTACATGGGGATGTATTGATGACCATGAGATACTGGCAGCTGGTGTATAACACAGGGAATAATAATGGTACTACATGGGGATGTATTGATGACCATGAGATACTGGCAGCTGGTGTATAACACAGGGAATAATAATGGTACTACATGTACATGGGGATGTATTGATGACCATGAGATACTGGCAGCTGGTGTATAACACAGGGAATAATAATGGTACTACATGGGGATGTATTGATAAGCATGAGATACTGGCAGCTGGTGTATAACACACGGTATAATAATGGTACTACATGGGGATGTATTGATGACCATGAGATACTGGCAGCTGGTGTATAACACAGGGAATAATAATGGTACTACATGGGGATGTATTGATGACCATGAGATACTGGCAGCTGGTGTATAACACAGGGAATAATAATGGTACTACATGTACATGGGGATGTATTGATGACCATGAGATACTGGCAGCTGGTGTATAACACACGGTATAATAATGGTACTACATGGGGATGTATTGATGACCATGAGATACTGGCAGCTGGTGTATAACACAGGGAATAATTACAGTACTACATGGGGATTCTGACATACTACTTTATGACAACACTGGGATATCAAATACTACACATGACCATGAGATACTACAAACCAATGTATAACAGGGCATAACTTAATCTGCTGGTGATGTCATATGCTTTTATGGTATGGTGATGCAAGCCATAGCCTAACGAAGGTATAATATAGTGATCGCTATGCAGATCAGTGTTGGGGTAGCCTTGTACTTAAAGCAATCGCATACCACGCTGAAGACATTGGTTGAGTTCCTCACATGGGTACAAGGTGTGAAGCCCATTCCTGGTGTTCCTGTAGAGATATTGCTGGAATGTTGCTAAAAGCGGGATAGATCTAAGCTTATTCATAGATACGCTGGATTTTGAAAATATCCATTGCTAATAAAAAACTAATAAGGCAACTACAAAACCTATTTGACAGTAAAAAATTTTGACAGGTTCTTGGGTTTTAGTATTTCAAATGAACCTTGGTAAAGTGAAAGTAAAGAGGAAGAATGCATTATTTCAAGAACATGCAGAAATAATTGCAACAATGGAGTAAGTATCCAAGAACCACTGGAAAGGAATGGTCAAAAACCATATACCATTAAGGGGTATTTTACTGAATTAGTTTAATTTTGATAATGTATGGAATCTCAGAATCCTGTCTGCTTTTCATTTTTATCTGCTAATCAGTGGTATGAGTGAGTATGTTTGGGATCATGCCAGTATTACAGAAATAGTGAATTTGCTGCTTCCGTTTTGATCAAATTTAAGGAAATACAGGTTTCATGTAATTATTTTCATGTCTGGCCGGAATCATAGTAACTATACCATATAACAAGATATTATTTCTACCTGTGCATGTGTTGCTCAGAGTGTCAGAATCTGGTTGGGAGAGAGAGAGCGAGTGAGTGAGTTTAGTTTTGCATCGCTTTAAGCAATATTGCAGCAACTCGTGGTAGGGGTGGAGACACCAGAAATGGGCTTAACACTTTGTACCCATGGAGGGGGAATCAAACAAAGGTCTTCAGCGTGACAGTCGAACACTTTAACCACTGGACTACCCCACCACCCAGGGAGCAACTTCATTGTGTGCTTGTGTCGAAATACATTATGTAGTCCTTGTAGCTGAGAATGCTTTTGATTTTACTACATGAGTTGGAGTACTTTGCCTGTTTGTTCCTGCTTAGGTGATCAGAGGATTCTTATGTCCCAGAGGTGATCTTAATATTTCTTTGTTGCAGAGGTGATCATGATGTTCCTATGTCCATGTTGTCTCAGCATTAGCATGTTTCCAAGGAGATCACAAAATTGCTGTTCATGAAGGGTGTTGTCACATGCATGTGTTGCTGAAGGGCGTTAGATTAAGCATGTCTTGCCCAGGGGGACCAGAATATGCAAGTATCTTTGAAAGGGGCCAGAATATATATGTGTGTTGCAGAAGAAGGTCAGAATATAAATATCTTGCTTAAGTGGGCCAGAATTTTGAAATGTTATTGAAAGGGGTTAGGATATGTATGTGTTGCTTAAGGAGGTCAGAATATATATGTTTAGCTGAAAGGCGTTAGAATATATATGTCTTGCTGAGGGGGATCAGAATATGCAAGTGTTATTTAAAGGAGGCAGAATATGTATATGTGTTGCTGATAAATATCTTGTCTTAGGGGGCCAGAATATTCAAATGTTATTGAAGGGAGTCAGAATATATATATCTTGCTGAGGGGGCCAGAATGTGCAAGTGTTACTGAAAAGGGCCAGAATATATATGTGTTGAAGGCTGGGGGAGACTATGAATATCTTGCTTAAGGGGGTCAGAATATGTAAGTGCTATTGAAAGGGGCCAGACTTTGATGTTTATGTTGCTGAAAGTGGTTATAATATGTATGTGTTGCTGAAGGGGTCAGAATATGTATATCTTGCTGAGGGGGCTGGGATATAGATGTGGTGCTGAAGGAGGTTAGAAAATAAATGTCTTGCCAGAAAGGGGCCAGAATATACAAATTTTATTGAAAGGGGTTGGGATGTGTAGGTGTTGCTCAACTGGTCAGAATGTGCAAGTGCTATAGAAAGGGGTTTGAATGTCGGGGTTAGCTGAAGGGGGGTTAAAATAGGCTTGTGTTGGTGAAAAGGGTCAGAAAATACTTGTGGTGCTGAAGGGGTCAGAATGTGCAAGTCTTATTGAAAGGGGCCAGGCTACGGATGTGTTGTTGAAATGGGTTAGAACACACGTTTTGCTGAAGGGCTCGGAATCTGCGTGTGTTGCCGAAGGGGGTCCGAATATGTTTATCTTGCTTGTGGAGCCAGAATGTGCAAGTGTTATTGAAAGGAGCCAAAACTTTTGCAAGTGTTGTTGGAAGGGGCCAGAATATGTGTTTGCTGAAGAGGGTCAGAATGTGCTTGTGTTCCTGAAGGGATTAGAATATATATATATCTTCCTTAAGGGGACCAGAATATGTTTTTGCTGAATGGGGTCATAATATATGCCCATGTTGCTGAAGGAGGTCAGGATATGCCCGTGTTGCTGGAAGGGGGCAGAATATGTGTTGCTGAAGGGGTTCTGAAGTTGGTCACAATATGCGTGTGTTGCAGAAGGGTGTCAGCATGTGCCCATGTTGCTTATGGGGACCTGAATATGCTTGTGTTGTTGAATGGGGAGAATATGTATATGTTGCTGGAAGCCAGATTATGTAGGTGTTACTGAAAAATGTGTATCTTGCTGAAGGAGGTGTGAATATGCACGTGTTGTTGAAAGGTGATCAGAATATGTCTGTGGTCTGTGTTGCTGAAGACATCGGGATATGTCTGTGTTGTTAAAAGGGGGTTGTGTTACTGACTATTGCTATCGGATTCTTGCTATCGGGGGCAGAATAAGATGGTGTTTCGCGTAGTCAACTGTCCATTGCGGAGGGAGGGTACTTGCAGATACCAATATCATATGCTCCAGTTCAGAGATACTAGAATATTGTCAAATGAAGGGTGAACAAATTTTGAATATGTATTTCCGACTATGGTTAAAATCAAAGAATCACAAGTTTGAATGGAAAACAATAAAAACTGTGTCAGACCGGACGTTTTAATAAATATTCTACCCTTTGTCCAGTTGTAGATATATACTTTACCATTAAGGGTAGATGAAGCTACTGGCAAAATGGCCTTATGCGCCTAGAGCATGCATGTTGGGTGGGTTAAGGCCTTATGTGCATACCCATGTAGATAAGGAAGCCTTGTTTAAGAGTCGAGGTATTTGACCCCTACAGTATTTGTTTAAAATCGCTTCCTACTCTTGTGACGAAGTGGTCTCTTGGAGGACGCTCGCCGTCGATGGTTCGAGTCCATCAGGTCACGTGACACGAGAGGGACGCTCCGGCAAGTCCTTGGAATTGGTATTAGTTTCTGGGTCATCGGTTTCATCAGGACGCACGTTGATTTTGATTTCATGTTGAGCTCAGATTGTACATTTGAAATGAATGGGATGAGGATGATAGGTTTCAGGATATTATTTCCATCTGGCATCTTCTTGTGATGGGGGGTAACCCAGTGATTAAAGAGTTCGCTCGTCACTGAGGAGACCGGGGATCGATTCTCCATATGGGTAATATGTGTGAAGCCAATTTCTAGAGCCACCGCAGTGATGTTGCTTGAATATTGCTGGAAGCTGTGTAAACTAATTCACAGTCAATACAAGACATTCAGAAATTATTCTTTCTTTTAAGCATAGGCCATTACGACGTCATTTTCACATTTTCACTAGTCAGCATCGGTCTGCGCAGTTGGGATAAGATGACACGTGTCAATTAGCCTGGCCACGTGATCGCGTTATACAGCTCTTACGACAAACTTTGGTTGACCATTTCTTACAGGAATCATATAAACTCGTCAAAAAAAATATAGATGTTCATTTTTTAATTTACATTGAGTCAGGCAATGTTGATATGATGATATAGAATGTTTTGATCGTGCATCACCATGTGCACTTCCTTGCAACCATAGATGTTTGAAGTGTAGTAGCACTTGAAAGATGATTGTTGTATGGCATGTAATTTGCATGTATACGATGTTCATTTTAAACAAACAGTAACAAATGTGTGATGCAAGATGAGTGTCAAAATTAATGTTGTACGTGATTTCTCGACCTTCTTGAAAAAACCCGTGAGAGTCCAGGATTAGAATAGGTCTTCAGCAACCCATGCTTGCCATAAAAGGCGACTGTGCTTGTCATAAGAGGCGACTAATGGGATAGCGTGGTCAGGCTCGCTGACTTGGGTCCCAATTGCGCAGATCGATGCTCATGTTGTTGACCACTGGATTGTCTGGTCCAGACTCGATTATGTACAGGCCGCCGCCATATAGCTGGAATATTGCTGAGTGCGGCGTAAAACTAAACTCACTCACTCACTCACTTGAAGACCAGGAGTTCATTTCGTAGGGCTGCGGCCATCGTTTCTCGCAGTTCAAACCAGAAACTAAAAAGCGGTTGTACGTAAACCTTCTGCAAGCTGTCAGCCTTTCTGCTGTTTGGTTTGTTGACAGTTACATATACAGATTCTTTCATACAAATGCATAAAATCGGTGATTTACAATGTGATTAGGTTGTCTGTCAATACATCCACTTGCAAAGTTTGAGATCGGTTGGATCATTGGATGAAGAGTTATTTACGACAAAAACAGGTCGACATGGATTTCATGCCAAACAAAAGACTCGGACGATTTACACTTGAATATTATTGGATGTGGCATGGCGGAGTGTGTTTGGTTCGTCTTCAGCAATATTCCAACAATATCACGGCGAGACACCAGTAATGGTCTTCACACTGTTGGCCAGGGTATGGAGGGAATCGAACCGGGTCTTTGGCGTGACGAGCAAAGCTTTAACCACTAGGCTATCCAAAGCTACATTCACTGACCATGACCCAATGCTGCGGTGTATAACTCATTAATACAGCATGGTTAGGGTGATAAAGCAGGTGTTTATACAAGTATTTTACATGGCCCACATCACTTATTACCGTGGCCAGTGCCTTAGGCCTTCGACGTGTCTTTTTTTTCTACATGGCAGCTATTTACTAGCGCAACATCATCGCAAATAATTAGTCAGCATTTTACAAAACTACTTCCAATTCCGACAGACGCAGCCTGCAGCTGAGTTCCAACGTATTTAAAAAATCAGGTTAATGTACTGTCCTCCTTGGCAGTTCGCCAACTCGGAGATTGATTTGATCTCAAAATACTTCAACCAGCTTATAATGAACAAGTACAATAAAGGTGTAACATGATTCCTATACTTCACTGTGCACAGATAGATCACTGCATGGTTTCCAGTGTCGTTGTCATTGAGATATATATTATTCAGAATGATTGAAGCTTTTCCATAGCATCGGGTAAGCGATGAGGCTTCTTCTATTTATTTGCCATGCCTTCGTGAATTAAGAGTTGAGCTGTCCTCACGTTACCATTTCATTACAATGGGTGGTGTGGTAGGCTAGTGGGTAAAGCGTTCGCTCATCACGCCGAAGGCCTTTGTTCGATTCTCTACATGGGTACAATGTGTAATGCTCATTGCTGGTGTCCCCTGCCGTGATGTTACTGGAATCTTGTAAAAACGGCGCAAACTAAACTCACTAACTACTAGACATTTATATATTTTCCCTGTTGAGACATCGTGGACACATCTTGAAGGTGTCATTTTGGGCAAACCTTGCACATCTGCGCAAAATGGACAAGAAACTGTCAGTTGCATAATAACGCAGGACTGTCACCACTTGTAGTGACATACTTAGAGCATTTGACGGACATGTAGACGTGCAACATCATCTCTCACACAGTTAAAAATCAGTAGTCTCTGGAGTCTGAATCTTGCTTGTATTTCATCAGCATTCAACGTAGCTAAAGGGTTATTTCTGTCGTTGAACACACGGTTCACATTTCTCACGTAGAGATAAATTGCCATTTTGAAAGGTTGACATGGTTTATAACCACTTAAAGACTGTTTAAAGGCTGGTAAGGGGCACACCTTAAACACAGTAGCTAACTTGCCTGGTAAAAACTGTCCTAATTTTAAGAATTGTTTCGAGTTACACGACGTTAAAGTAGTGTGTGCTTACCGATTGTCCATAATTAACGACAAGCTAACGACTGCTTCAAGTTACGAGCCCCGGGGCCTAGATTTTCGAAGCTTTCTTAGCGTAAGTGCCATACAATAACATTAACTGACGACTATCTCAGCGCTAAGAGAATTTCCAAAATCTAGACCCAGGGGCGTGGCTACCATTATTTAAAAACAAAGCAAGGGCGCACACATCATTGTAGCTAAAAGTTTAGCAGTCCCCCAATGCTATTAGAACATAAAGGTTTGCAATTTATCAGGCGTACACGAAAACATTGGCTTGTTACGCTCGCGAAGATTAAGAAGAAACTGAACTAAAGAGGATAAACAATTTCAGATTTAGAACCGTGTAACATTCAACGGAAATGTTTGTGTTCGATATAGTTTAGAACATCGCAGTGCAAAGAATCGTACGTGAAACGCTACACCCAGTCTTCTTGACGGTGATGTCAGAACAACACACCTTGCTAACACACGGCAGACGTTACGAATTAAACACTAGCGTAACTCTATACTATTTCATCCTTAGGAATGACGTTCTGCTACAAAATTAATTGAAGAAGGATTCTGTGTATAATAACATTACTTTACCGAGTGACGTGGTAAAAAGCGTTCGTAACCTTACGACCTATCGTAACTCCATACTATGTCACAGGCTTAGGGGGGCGGTGGGGTAACCTAGTGGTTAAAGCGTTCGTTCGTCGTGGCGAAGACCCGGGTTCGATTCCCCACATGGGTACAATGTGTGAAGCCCATTTTCTGGTGTCCCCCGCCGTGCTGTTGCTGGAATATTGCTAAAAGCGGCGTAAAACTAAACTCACTCACTCACCCACAGACTTAGGAATGACGTAATGCCGCAAAAGTCCCTAATGAAAGTTCCAATTCGGTGAATAAAAATATTAATTTACCGGGTGATGTGGTACAAAACGTTCTTAGCCTTACGACCTATCGTAACTCTATAATATGTCACAGGCTTAGGAATGACGTAATGCCGTAAAAGTAACTAATGAAAGTTCAGATTCGGTGAATACGAACATTACTTTGCCGGTTGACATTGTAACGTTACGACCTGTCGTAACTCTATGCTATGTTGTTGGCAAGGGGAATGACAAAGTGCGGCAGACACTTAATGAATTTGGTCCCGGGATCTTGTCTCCATTTATCAGTTTATTGGAACTGTAACCCCTTGGTCATCAGAAAATGATTTGGAAAACAGAACAATATATTCTTGACCAAAGACAAACCTTTTTATCACAATGTTTGAGTATAGGAGTGACGATTGTCTCATCGATGTGGAGCTTCTGTGTTACTAATGAATGCCGCCAGTGAGTGCAGGTTTTGGTTATCCTTGGGTAGTTTAGTGGTTAAAGCATTCGCTCGTCACGCTGAAGGTCCAGGTTCGATTCCCCACACGGGCACAATGTGTAAAGACCATACTAGGTGCCAGCTGCTCTACCGCTTAAATATCGCTAAGAGCGACGTAAAACTAAGCTCACTCACACAATGCTTGAGAAGTGTTGAACTGTATATAAGCGATAGCGTATGGTAGACGTGGCCTCAGCTGATACCTAAATGCATGACATTGTGTTGAACCCGCTGTACACTGTTTGTGAAATCAGTTTTAAGAGAATACGGGAAACATCCAACCACTCTATAGAGTTTCTTCACAAGTAAAATACTCCAAAGAGGACTATGTCTTTTTTCCGGTAAATTGATTTTGAAGAATGTAAGTTGAAGTTGGCCGTTTCATTGAAACAAGTTCGTAGATGAATTCAAGCGTACGCTGAATGTGTGGTCGAATTTCAGATTTATGAGAGAGTTAATGTACAAATACAATGAGGGTATTTATAACTTCGATTAACTCGATTGTGTATGTACTCTGCGAGAAAAATCATGTTTGGCTGTGTGTCATTCGTTCTACAAATGTGGACCCAGTTGTACAAACCGATCTTAATGTTTCGACCACTTTGACTTTAGGTTAAAGGAATGGAGGTCATATCGTCTTTCAGATAAGATCGCTTTGTCCACGTAGGCTTTGAAACTGTCTCAGCGAAGATGTGACTGGAAGGAACCTGGCTATGACATGACGGTGGTTCAACCTTGTCGAGATTATCTTGGACAGGCAGGGAGGTTCAGATTGCCAAAAATGTTCAGCTCGAAAAGACACGACACTCCTATGACAACTACATAGGTGAATATGCAGAACATTCCGAGTTTCACATTCAGCTTCCATCGGTTGACGAAGAGAGCTGAAATGAGCAGCGCCACCGTCACCAGCAAGATGATGGAGTCGTACAGCAGGGCACCGCTGCTGATGGGGACGGTCTCGCCTACGTTGACTGCGGCGGTCTCCAGTAACCATGGTAACCCCAGGCACATGAGAATGTTGAAGACGTTGCTCGCGATAGAATTCGACACGGCCATGTCGCCGAGGCCTTCAAAGAAAAAAATGTAAGATGTTGTATGTAAAACATTGTGACAGAAGAAATTATGTACCATGTCTTATATATACTGTCGTAATACAGTATACCGGATATGATATACCATATGTTGTATATAATGTTAAAAGTATTTATTATATGCATTGCATGGAAAGCATCCTGTGTCGTGTATGATATAAACTGACGTATAAAAGAAAGCATACACCTTGTGAATCAGGGATACGTGTCGTGAAAACCCGACGGTAGATGTTTTAAAAACTGTTTAGAATGTGACTCGTATATAATGCACCATGTGGTGTGTATAGTTTACGACATATATACACTGAGGGAATACAATAAGGGATCACATGAAAGCACAAGTGTTACGTTATATTTTTCCGGGTTTCTTCACAAGCTGTGTGACAAAACTTCTGAAGAAACATTGGGAAACAATTACAGAACACTTGCATTTACATGTTTCCCTCAGTATATAATGCACCCTATGTAGCTTAAATGAAACGTGTCACATACACTGGACAAAAATATTTAGGGATATATGTAAATTTTGAAATGATTAATAATGGTCTATATATTTACTGACACACTGATAAAATATCAATCATAAAAATACCAATATGCGTACCTTATTTCGTTCTGTATATAATGTTAATGCATGGTGTGTAAAGTACCTTTTGGTATTTTTTAGGCCATGTATTGCATTAACATTATACCTTTTTGTATATGATGTACACTATTTTGTGCAAAATGACCCTGTGTCGTATATTTAATATATCATGGATACTTTATACTTTATTCTTTAGACCATGTACGGTAAATAATGTAAACGCGTTTAATTTGTAATCTGTCATATACAAATATATCATATACTCTATACAATGCCCCATGTATTCTCTGCAATCTACTCTCCATCGTATACAATGTACCGAATATCATATATTGTGTATCATTTGTCATATTATCATGTGTCGTATGACACAAACACAAACGGCAGACAAATACAAATAAACAGCGACAGGCCTGTCTCTCTCACACACATCTACACAGGACTCACAATTCGGATTAGAATTGATCATCAGCAACCCATGCGACTAACGGGATCGGGTGGTCAGGCTCGCTGGCTGTTCTAAAACTATTTCAGAAACCGCACAGTGTTTGAGGAAGACAACTAACCCTGATAGGAAATCTAAGTTAAACTTAAGAAAGAGTGGAGAGCAACTAAACAACGTGCTAGAAAAGCACATAGAAGATTTAGATGTAATCACTCTGATAACAACCGAGTTTTATATTGTAGGGAACGAAATAGATATAAAGCTTTTTTTAGACAATTAAAAGAAACAGTGCAAAAACAACATAAGAATGTCAAACGATTCTTTACATAACCCATCCTTTTTCTGGAAACGAGTCCGCTCACTCAGAAAAAAACAGGCCCCAGTAATCAGATATCAAAACTGAATGGGTGAGTGAGTGAGTTTAGTTTTAAGCCGCACTCAGCAATGTTCCAGGTATATGGCGGCGGTCTGTAAATAATCGAGCCTGGACCAGACAATCCAGTGATCAACAACATGAGCATCGATCTGCGCAACTGGGAACCGATGACGTGTGTCAACCAAGTCAGCGAACCTGACCACCTGATCCCGTTAGTCGCCTCTTACGACAAGCATAGTCGCCTTTTGTGGCAAGCATGGGTTGCTGAAGGCCTATTCTATCCCGGGACCTTCACGGCTCCAAAACTGAATGACTTGTCCATTTTAAGTCTTAAGTCTTTAAGAACGACAGTATCTTTCAGATTATCCAGAATGAAGATATCTGCACGGATGACTCACCCCCATACTCGATGACATAGACAGACGGGTGCTAGAATGCCATATTACAGACCGTGAAATTTTGAATGTCATTAATAGTCTTAAATGTGGTAAATCACCTGGTCCTGATCTGGTTCTTGTGGAAATGTTGAAATATTCAAATTCTGCCTTTTCTTAGTAAATATTTTAAGAAAATATTCAATGATGACTACGTTCCAGAAGTCTGGACTCGCTCAATTATTGTTCCAGTTCATGACAAGGGAGAAGTCAACAACCCAGACAACTATGTATATCATTGATGAGTATTTTTGGTAAAACTTTTACATCTGTTCTCAATAATAGACTTACACTGTGGGCAAACATGTACGGTAAAATTCCCGAATGTCAAGCAGGATTCAGAAAGCCCTATTCCACACCACACCATATATGCAATCATTCAGAAATGGTTATCTCGATGCAAATCTATTGTATCTTGCATTTGTTGACTATAAAAAGGCGTTCGACTCTGTTGATCGTTCCAAACTATGGTTTTGTCTTAGAAATGCTGGCCTGGGAGACAAAATGTACACCATGCTTACGTCATTGTACTCAAATATCAAATCATATGTACGCAGTCAAGATGGTTTAACTGATTTTTTTGACAGTCCAATGGGTTTAAGGCAAGAATGTATTATGAGCCCTATCCTGTTCTCTTTCTTCATTAACGAGTTATATAATGATATTTCGCTGCAAGGTAAGCATGGTGTCCAGTAATTTCCCGACATTATCGAAATATTTATGTTACTTTTTGCAGACGATGTAATTCTAGTATCTACCTCGATTATTGGGTTACAAAACCAAGTAAACATATTAGAAAGATATTCTTCAGAATCGTCGCTATCAGTAAGTATTGAAAAGACTAATATTGTTGTATTTAGAAAAGGTGTCCCCTCTCTTCGAAATAAAAGTGTTGTTTTAATTCTAAACCCGTTAATGTCGTAAATTATTATATTAAATACCTTGGTGTAAATTTTTCTTTACTATGAATTACACACATTGTGCTGCAGATTTAGCTCTGAACTAAGAAAGCACTGTTGTACATCATGTACGTTTATAGCAACGTTGGCTTCCTTACCTACAACGTGTTTTTCAAATTATTCACGAAAATTTCCTACAACATGCTTCTACATTTTAGACTTGGGCGTCCCTTATAAGGAACCTTCTTTGTTCCAAAGGTTTTGGTATTGTCTGGTTAAACCAATCCGTAGGTAATGTCAGTGTTTTCCTGAACCTGTTTAGAGATCGCTGTATATGTATTTTACAACAAGAATGGCACTCGAAGTTAGAAGAAAACAGTCGTTTTGATTGTAACGGACAGTTTAAGTCCCTTTAGAACCAGAAAGATAATTTATCCCTCGTGGCTACAAAGAATCTGAGACTACTACTTGTAAAGTTTAAATTAGGGCTGTTAGATCTAAAAGGAAATGAAGAAGAAGAGTATCCATTGACAGAAATTATATATCATGTCTATTTTGTCAAAAAGGCATTGAATACGAATTACATTTCCTTGTTGAATGCCCAGCCTATGACAAAATCCGTTCTGATTATCTCTGTAATTGTATTACAAACAAAAGTAATAATGCCGCATTTTACCAAATTGTTTTCTCTTGCGATGTCGCCATTTTAAAAAAATTATCACTGTATATTCGTCGTGCTATTATGTTCAGAAAACAATTGCTATCCTCCTGAATGAAAACTTTCTTCGTAACCGCTGTATATGGGCCGGTGGCCTCACATACCAAAGAAACATATTTTGACACATGGCATCGTATCTCAATCCCATCGTATATCGATGCTCATGCTGTTGATCACTGGATTGCCTGGTTTTATTCGATTAATTACACACCACTGCCATATGGCTGGAATACTTCTGAGTGCGACGTGAAACTAAACTCACTTGCTCACATCTACACAGACAGCCACACTCACCGTCCCTGGCCACATATAGGCTAGCCAGACAGTCAGGGACACTGGTTCCCGCAGACAGGAGCGTAAGGCCCATCACTGTGTCCGGGATCTCAAGCGCATCACCTGTGTGCACAACAGCAACAATGTGGTATGCCAACATCACCTGTTTACACAACTGGCTGCACAGTAACACATAGTTACTACACAATACATGACTGCAACTCCCCACTGTTACATAATACATTGTTAAGACATACAGCTTTTGTTATACACAGTAGAATCCCCTTTGGAAGCCAGGATCCCATGTGCGTGAATCCCGCATTGCCCCATACGTGTTCACACCATACACCTACACACTGATTCCACCACAGCATCTAATATCTAAGGAATGTCTACCAACGCCCTCATAGTAGCAGTTCTTTACCTGTCGGTATCTCACACCTGGGATGGCGTTCCTCTACCGGAACTACGGTATACCCTACGATCCTAACTATTCGGGATGTGCGAGAGGTACCGTGCCAGCACCCGTGGGCCCTTGGACCATTACCGTAGTTCCTCCAGCAAACAAGAAACAACGAACTTCTTTCAATGGCTTTTATTCACTTTTAGTGATGCTGGTCCAGCTCAGTTTGTCACTTAATTAGGAGACCTCAGCCGCAAAGCTCAAGTCTCAGTCGAAATGCTGGTGGCTTGAGTTTGCTTCTTAGTACGAATTTGGTGGCAGTTAGATGAGAGAGGACGCGCACTAGACCCCACGCACCAGACTCTCGAATTGCCGTAAGACTCGGTATCCCACGTCACCGGATTCATCATTCTTTCCGACTTTATATTTGAGGCATAAGGTCATGCCCATAACACTGAGAACTCATATGCACTCTGTGAAATACTGATCACAGCGTGTGACATAGGGCTTCCATTACGAATGCTTTGTTTTTTTATGTTTTGCCATTTATCTGAAACAGTGGGCAGTAATACGTGAATGCACGAAGTGCATCACCTGCACATGCGCATTTTGTTAAACGAAGGGAGATAACTCACCTGAAATTGTGACCATCCAGACCAACACATAGGAGAAGACAGCGATCCATAGAACAGACATGGTAAAAGTGACGAGATATAACTTTCTCCACTTCGTCCGTCGTCGGCAGTCCGGCACCGTCACGTACAACAAGATTTTGACGGGAACCATGGCAACCCAGAATATTCTCAGGAGGAACGATTCCGGGACAATCCAAGGAGAATGGTGATGGGGTACTATGAAACAAAAGGATGGCATCGTAATAACATGTATTGTTTTGTTGCATAACGCCCGACCCGGTATTATTGTCTGTGAATATTCGAGTCTGGAGCAGACAATCCAGTGGATGATGTTATGAGCATCGGCCTACGTATTTGAGATACGATGTGTCTTGTACCAACCAGTTTAGACTAAATAAAAAACGTGAAACGTTTCTCGGGCATCGGCGCGTCACTTTTATTTGTGCGCATAACAATTTTTATTGCCATTTAGAAAACATAATTTTGACTTAGCCTCGTCCCGATCATCCATTTGTCCACTATAAGAATGAGTGTCTGTAAGAACGAGTGTGACTGAATCTACAACTCATCGCGTGTTAGACTTTCCAAGCTGTATTTCTGAGTGAAAAACATAAAAATGTGCCCAAGAAACTTATATTTTTTTTATGCAGTCCTAGCGATCCCGAATATTCGATCCTGTTAGTTGCCCTTTACAAGCATGAGTTGATGAAGACCATTCTAACACTGATCGTCTCGGGTCTTAAGACTATTGAGGATATTTTGGTTTCAAGGTATGTATTGATCTTTGCTCATTATATCAGACACTCGTTGGCCCAGATTCGATACTTTCATATATTGCTCAGTGCGGTGAAAACCACAATCGAAATCTCGCCTCTTTAAGACCAGTTTTAATCCGTATCTTGTTTGGGTATTTTCGGTCAAGCATTATAGCAGATAAAAAGGCTGTTTTGTTAACAGACGAATGGGTTAAGGACAATGGGATTTTGCCAAAGTCAGTTGAGGTATTTACAGGACTGGTCAGAAGACGAGGGACTGATTTCCACGGATTCGCTGATAACCTCCGACTGTGTGGAATGACTTTCAACTTCGGAAAAACTCGTTTCCACTTCAACAACCTCGCTTGAATCACTTTTCCGTTTTCCCTGAAGCAAGGGCGTCTTAGCCTCATTATCATCCAGATCAGCTGATCCCTTCACGCATGACCGGAAGCTGTTAACCGCCATTTGTGCCCAGTGTTCCAGCTTCCGGTTGAAAGCCAGAATAACGAAGTAGATGAGACACATGATTAACAACGACATGGCTTCGAACCTGGAACAGTAAGTGCAAAATAGAAAATGGAACGCAATACTGAGCAGTGAGTAAGTGAATGGCATTTTAGCTTGTTAGCATATCCAATGAGTCTAGTTTCATGTCCCTTTTACGCAATGTTCCAGCAATATCACGGCAGAAATGGGGGGACTCAAACCCGGATTTTCGTGTGCCGAGCGAACGCTTTAACCACTAGGCTACCCCACTGCCCCACATCGAACAGTATTAAATGTATGTCATTATTATACTTGTAATTTGATACTTGTTACAGAAGTGTACAAAAATTTAAAAAGTGTGCATTAGTAGTTATCATCGATACTTTATATCCTGTGTGAATTAATCAAATACTTCAACGCCCTTGTGAAAATTTGAGAAATTGTGAGTTTAACCCTTAAGCTACGTTTAGTAATATTCCAGCAATATCACCGCGACTGACTCCAGAAATTGGCTTAACACATTGTATCCATGTTCCGAAATAATATTTCAGAATACACATTAAGAGTTTATCATATCGTATTAAAACATGTATGTATACCAGATATAAAATATGTATATATACCAGAAAACCGTTCGCCCTTGCGTGTTCCTAACTAACCCTTCCGCACTGAGGCGTGTATCTAATTTCCATTAACATCATTGTAATCTTACCATTCCACGACGCCATCTAAGATGACAAGGACCAAAGCCAGCACAGAGAACAGGTAGAACAGAGTGTCTCTGAAGACTGGCCACCACGTAAGTTGTACTACCTGAAAATACGTTTATCGTGAATTAGAGACCATCTGTGACGTCATGTACCGTTTCCGGAGGTTTGTCATCCTGGTTCCCGGGCCCTCATTAATATTCAGGCCCTGAGATAGAGGTAGGTCCTCTGGCGGGCATTTTTGCCTCGGAACCCCTACGTCCACCCTCATGGTGTTCCTACAACTTGGCGACGCAGTATGACAGGATATATTTGTATTTTACACAGGTGAGTATGGTTTTGCGCCGCGTTTAGCAATATTCAACCAATATCCACACCACACCACAAATGAGTTTCACACATTGTACCCGTGACAAGCGGACGCTTTTAACACTAGCCTACGCCACCGCCCCTAATTGAAGTTGGGTATTAATTGTCAACACGGCACTTGTGTGCAAGCCGGTCAACAGAACTGTTCTCGATGTACTCTTCGAAATCGAACTGCATGGATTGTTGATCAGTTAAAGGAAGTCATAACAAAAACAAAACCTGCCACAATATCCGATGTGGCACGTGGCAGACATGTTTACTTAGCAGTTGTAAGCCACAGAAGAGGACATATTTACACTGGCGTGGGCACAATTATACGCTGAACTGAAAAATGAATAATTTGTATACATATTTCTAAAGGGATACAATGTATGCAACAAAAAATTAATGACATACATACCACGCCAGCGAATATTCCACAGATGCCGATTATAAAAAGGAGGTTAAAGACGGCCGAACCAACGATGGTGCCGATGCCAACGTCACTCTTAGCTATGAACACACCTGTTGCGACGAATATATTGATGGAATAAAAAAAGTTATAAATATTAATCTATGTCAGTTCTAGTATGGTTTACAGAATGCTTCAACCTAAAGTCATTACAAATGCGTTGTACAAAAAAATGTAGATGATCGAATGTTGTTTGACGCCGATGTATATGATACACTAATCGTGTGTCAGCAGAGCCTGTGAATTATTTGAATTATTTGGGCATTCAAACTGGTGACCGAACACGATCGACACCAATGGAATGTACTACATAATTATAGGGGACCCGTGAAGGTCTGGGTTAGAAAGGGCCTTCCGCAACCCATGCTGGCCATAAAAGGCGATTATGCTTGTGGTAAGAGACTCGGTTGGTCAGGCTCGCTGACTTGGATGACACATGTCATCGGTTCCCATTTGCAGAGAGTGATACGCATGCTGTTGATCACTGTATTGTCTGGTCCAGACTCGATTATTTACAGACCGCCGCCATATAGATAGTATATTGCTGAGCGTAAAACTATGCTCACTCACTCACTCACTCACTCACTCATTATAGGGCGTTCTAGAAAGTCGTGTAGCTTTTGCAAATGTATATCAGGGGATCTAACTCTTGCCTCTGATCTCGTATCGTGTTAAAAGACATGCGTCTGTGTGGGATCATTCTTTCCCTGGACGGCTATTTTGGAAAGCTGACCATCGCTATGATCACTACTATACTCCCCTCTTAGCTTAGGTTTCATTTTTGGAATCATCTCGTAACCACAGAGTCAGTAACTCGAAAAACTGCCATCAAAGTTTATTCTGTCACTGAGGGGGTCTTAACGATATATAAATCCTCTCCGTTTTAGTTCTGTATAAAAAGGACTCGTAGCATCTCTATATACGTGAATGCTATCTGCTAAAATGCACCCTTATTCATGTATCTCATGAATATCTCCTTTCATTAACGTCTCACTGGCACATACTTCTTACCTATGATAGACGTGAAGAACTCCGCAGCAGAACTTCCTGCCGCCATGAAGGTTGCCCCGGCAACGTCAGACTCAATCTGTAAATCTTAAACAAATTGCATAATCAGCGTGTTTTTCATCTGATCATGTACATCAACCAAACATTTTTTTTATATTATGTATTCTACGTTATAACTGTTTGACTTAAACATGTTCGATTTCGAAGTAAGTCGAAGCATGCCATTTCCCTATACTTCCTCAGTTCGCATGTATTGAACCATTCGACTATCCTCATAGCCATATCGAGACCGAGATCGGGTCCAAGAGAAAGGCAAGAGAAATTTAAGAAATTTAGTTAATAGAAATCTGGGAATTACTATCATGCATGACTTGTGTAACCATCGTTGTAGTTTCAGAATTTATTTTAGTTCTGTGAGATGGTTTTGACGCCGCGTCGAGGTCTAGTCCAGTGAACTGGTTGCATGGCGGACATCTTAGTCCCGTTTGGTAAAACCAATGACCACATGTATGGTAATTCTTCCAAACCAGGGATAATATCCTGGAATCTATGATTCGAACTCACGGTCAGCGGATCCTGTTTTTGGTAAACCAGGCAACTCCCCTTCCGCTTAAGACGTGTATTCAAGCAGTAATGACAGTGATAGATCAGACAGTGTAATGGTATATCTATTTGAACACTCACATTCCCAGAAATTAAATGGACATTGCTGAATGTTCTGGTAGCAGTCTAATTCGAGATCCAGAATATTAAACGGGGAGAAACTGAGACATTGCAATGCATCACCGTTCGTGTTGTTCACCAAAGTGGTCAGCGTCTGTGATCCTTATTATATGCTTTCCTCCCACAGAAAGGTGATATACAGCTAGAATAACGCTGCGGTTCAAAATGGTGAACGCAACTCCAGTGTAATTTATTTTATCATTAGATTGATATGGTGATACTGTTGTGTCGAAGTTGAAACTACCTTCGAGTTATCCGAGATTTCGATACAAACGCCGGATGACGACACCAGATAGACCATCCGTGAAGATTCGGATTGGAATCTTCAGCAATCAACGCTTGTCGTCACAGGCGTCTAATGAGATCGGGTTGTCAGACTAGCTGACTTAGTTGACACATGTCGTTGTATCCCTATTGTGCAGATCGATGCTCATGTTGTCGATCACTGGACTATCTGGTCCCGACTTGACTTTTGTCAGACCGCCGCCATATAGCTGGAACATTGCTGAATGCGACGTTAAACAACAAAAAACATAAAAATGAATATGCGGGGACCAAGCCTCCCCCTCGAGACAGCCGTAAGTTTTACACAAGGGTACATGACTGCAAGCCATCAATTATGCAGGCCATGTTCACAAAAGTCTTTTTCACTATAACAATTTTCTATTTTAATTTTCAGTATGGATAATACGGATTACTTAGACTAGTCTCCATTCAGCTGAAACCCATGAGGTGCGATAGCTCACCTTCACATATTCGCTCCAGAGAAACAACAAAGTAGTCGTCACAGATCAGAGCCAGGGCGCCGATGAGGTAGCAGGCAATGAGGATGTGGACAAACACGCCGCCGTCTTGGGTGTCTTCCAGCGTCATGAAGTTGCCGAAGAAGTTGTCCACTGACCTAGGTGTACAGTTGAGGGCTTCGACTGGAGCAGAGGATGTAGACGTAGGGTGTAAAGGGTTTAAACGTCAACATCGTTATGTGAGTTTAATTTTACGCCACTTTCAAACTTAACAATAATCCAGCAAGATCAAGGCGGGCGACACGAGAAATTGGCTTCACATAATGTGAGTGGGTGAGTTTAGTTTTACGCCACACTCAGCAACATTCCAGCTATATGGCGGCGGTCTGTAAATAATCGAATATGGACCAGAGAACCCAGTGATCAACAACACGAGCATCGATCTGCGCAACTGGGAACCGATGACGTGTGTCAACCAAGTCAGCAAGCCTGACCACCCGATCCCGTTAGTCGCCTCTTACGCTTCACATAATGTACCCAAATGGGAATCGAACCTTGGGTTTAGGTGGGTCAAGCGAACGCTTTAACTTTAAGGCTATTCCACTGCCCCTAAAATGATCTTAACACTGGTGATCAAAGCTAAACATTTTACAAACAAACGTGTAGCTCTGTTCAGACTTCATATACAACATGAAGGACTGTGGGTTTATGGGGTGAAGCGTTCGCTCACTCCGCTGAAGGGTCTTGTTCGATTCCTCACTTGGGTACTCTATGTGAAGTAAGTTTTCCTGCCTCCCAGTCGTGATATTGCTGGAATATTGTCATTAGATCAGATAAGGCCACATTATCAAGTGTTAGGTTACAGACCTACAAAAGAAATGGTGGCGTTTGATCTCATTGTTTGACTTAAGGTGTGAATATCCGGATGAAGTGGTCAGGCTAACTGAACTAGTTCAGGCATGTCATGGCATCCCGATTGCGGGTATGTTGTCGATGCTCATGATATCACTCACTCGATTAACTGGCTGAAACTCGAATATTTTCAGAACTAAGAACTACCTTGAAATACATGTCATTAGGATCGAGAACTGAACTGTGGTATTCTAGACCTGTTCAGAGGGGTCATTTAATCAGTCCTTTGTTCCTGAAAGGAAAATATATCGGTTTACACAGTTTAGTGAAGGTATTTGATTTCAAGTATCGCTGTAAATAACACTGCTTCCATAAATAAGACGTATCTGCACACGTTTACATTAATGACAGAAGCGTCACGTTATCACATATGAGAGTGGTTTACGCCGTTTTTAGCAATATTCCAATATTTTCTTGTCTCGACGGAGACAAGAAATAGAATTCACACTTTATACCGATATAGGGGAATCGAAAACGGGTCTTCGGCTTGACGAGCGAACGTTTTAACCACTACGCTACCCCATTGCAATCACATATGGATTAATTACAATGTTTATTGACGGGTCAATGCTTAACCCAGTAATTAGTTATTGTTATGACAGCTTTACGTGGTAGGAAAATTCCATAAAAATGGTTTCAGATGAAAAATGTGTGTTGTTGCCCGATTCCTCTCCAATTCTCTCAATTGCGACGTCAGTTGTAGTGCACGTAAGTAAATATCACGTGATATATACGCACCATCTGATTGGTTGTAATATCATTCACATGATATCGAGTTATCAAAGTGTTGGCCAAAGTATTGGTTGGAACATAGACCGATTTTAATCTGGCCCAAAGTTTGTCAAACTTAGAAATACAATAGGTTTAAAGTCCGCCATCCTTATTTTAAGCATTTAATCTTCAACGTTTTAATTTGCATGGATATGTTTGTATAACATGTTTGTTCATATGAATAAACGTATCTATGATAAATAAGAGAAATAGTACCCTCTTGCAAATATTAACCTCCCTCCCACCCCCAGACCTCCATAATGCGATTTTGCTGTAGATTTTAATAATCTGGAATATATAAATTGTATAAAATACTAACCTTCACCAAGTTCCGCATCTCTGGCATCCCTCCTGATGCTCGGATGTAGAAATGATGACTCATCCCGAGGTTCCAAGTTCAGGTACCGCCAGATTAACGCTAATCCCGATAATGCCAAATAAGCGAAGGCAACGGAAAAGACAGTTGTCGCCCGCTTCAATAATACGCCATTAAAAGAATATTTCCACATCATAACTTAACGATAGATTTTTTAAATACACACACAGAAAAAGAGTGCTGTTCTGTTGACCAGCGTCTCCTTCTCTGTAGGACTTAAGTGATTCGACGGGGTCACCGTGATTGATGTAAACAAAGACAGTATCAAAGACTATTATTCGGACGGCCGCAGCTAAAGATACGCAAGTCAGATTATCTCCGTATTATCAAATCCCCCATTGTTTGTGTCCTCAGATCAGTTGATGTTGGGACAGAATACGACAGATCCAAACGTGCTTGGACGCTGTACACCCAGTTGTCTCTTATCAAGTAAAGGACGACTTGAATTCAAGTGTTTATAAAATGCAGGCGATAACAGTCGGTGTAAGAACGGAAGGGGAGGGTTGGGGATGGGAGATGCAGTTGTTTTTCCCATACGTGATGTCATATTTACGAGCACCTGTGGTCCGCAAGAGTTGTGCCCCTTTACGGTGTAAGGATCATCTATATCGAGTTTCGAATCCAAGATCATGTAATGATCTTTGTTTTGTCGAAGGACTTCAATGCCATTCCATGAGCCGCTTTTTCTACATCAAATTCGAATTCGAATTTAGTTCTATTCTACTCTGGTCGATAAAAAAAACCTGGAATACTTTTCACAATGACCTTTGGTTTCTTTTTGCGGCACATACAAACATATATTACATATTTAGCGTTTATGTAACTCTCTATGAATTGTATAACAAATATTTATATGCTATTTGTTTCATATTTATGTGGAAAAGTAGGTGAAAAGGAACCGAAAATATATATTACAGATATGCAACATGCAACAAAATCACATTATCGGTGATCTTGGCAAGGGAGGTAACTCCAATGTACGCGTACGTCAAGCTTGAACTCAGTAGGTCCCACAAATGTACTTTATCATCCTGAAAGACAAAACACCTGCGAAGTTCCTGGTTAGAATTGATCTTCAGCGATCCATGCTTGTCGTAAGAGGCGACGATCGGGATGGGGTGGTCAAACTCGCTGACTAGTTCACACATATAGTTATATCCAAATTGCATAGATCAATGCTACTGATGTTGATCACTGGATTGTCCGGTCCAGACGCAGTTATTTACAGACCTCCATATAGTTGGAATACTGGAATAAAGAGTGTGGTGTTAAATAACAAACAAACAAAAACAGCTGATCGACAAAGCTGTTACAAATACTTTTATACATCAAAGCCTAAATGTTAACGAGTACTCTAGTACATTTCAGGCAAATGGATAGGACTGTCTGTTAAAGTGTTCGCTTGCCCAGGCCTCATACCCAGGTTTGACTCCCACACACCCTCATGCAGTCCTTTCATTTAGGACACGAAATATACCCTCCAGCAACGTGAAAGGGTGTTATATATTTAATAATTCAGGTAACAGTGAATTAATACACACAAGAAACCCCGCATAAGCAATGTGATAATGTACAAGAAATTATTTAATTCAAGTAAGCAAAAGTAAGCTAATAACTTGAAACGGGACATTATTAACATCTAGGAGATCAGACTACGAACAACAAATTACATACTGCTGAATCTTACTGCTTGTGTGATTGTGAAACTCGGGTTGATCATGATGTTATCACACTGCGTACAAATATAAACACGCTTTGTACAAAGATAATAACAATTATTCTGATATCTGCAAATTCCGGGAAATATTTCACGCCCACACCAGTTATCTCCCTTTGAAACTAGCACCGCTTGTGGGCATTAGCGCGTAGACAAATTAATGTAAAACGTATCTCATTTCCATTATTTGTTGTTGAATAGGACTTGCGATACAAACTGTCCATGGTAATTATTGATAAACAGTATCGCCCACCTGTATCATTTATCTCGTGTGTTATTCGGGCTGCTTGTCATGTGACTGAGGGTTATGTATTTCTTGTACATTGATACTGCATTAATGGGTTGAGAGAGGAAATAGACAATGGAAGGAGGGGTGAGGTTTGAAGAACGGTCTAGACTCACTAGACGGGCTAGACAGAGAAGGAGACTTGTGAAACTCGCACTTATTGCGTGTGTGTATGTATTAAGCGTTGCTGTAACCACGAGCGTCCGTGTGATAGCAGGAGAGAAAGAAGAGGTGATTACACAGGAGGATGAATATAGCGAACACAGAGTGAGGAGAGACGCCGACCTCGGAGAAGGTAAGACTCTCTCTCTAACATTACCTCTACCCCCTGTCTCTATCTAAATCCCCCTAGATGCTGGTACCCCAAACCTACCCTACCTGCTCCCCGTCTTTCTCATGAGAGGACAACGGTTTCACTCGTTGATCTTCCTCTGGAATCTTTTCTGTCTGTCACTGACTCTCTCCATAACTTCTACATACGCATATATACAATTTAAATAAACGCTAAACAGTGTAAAGAGGCATTCGGTGTTGAGATGGTTTTAAATTTTGAGTACACCTGACAATATACTCAAACCAGTGACATATGTTTAAAGAAGAAGTGAGAACGACAGAGAGTCTAAGAAAGAGAGAGAGGCCCGGAAGGAGAAAAAGGGAGAGGGACAGACAAATAGAGAGTGAGAGAGTGAGAAAGAGAGAGTGTGTGTGAGTGAGAGAGAGAGAGAGAGAGACACTCACACACACAGAGAGAGAGACAGGCAGACAGAGAATGTGTGTACTTGTGTGTGTCCAGTTTGGTCATAACTCCAGCACTTTTTATTTTTATTTCTTTCTTTTTTTGGCTGTACATGCACACTTCTATCCAAACTTACAACACAGATCGTACGAAGTATGTATGTGTCCTTTAAACATGCACCATCGGGTTACTATGTTTACCTTAAAACATTGATCTAAATCTCTACCAAAACGCAAATCAAAGGTAGTTGCTGTCTCGAGAAGCTGCGTCTAGTATACTATTCAGAACTTCCACATCGCCTCAGTAGGAGATCGCATATCTCCTAGTAATACGTCTTATTTATTGACTCCTGAGAATTCAACATACGTCAGTATATTTAATCAGTTGTCCACAAGAAATCCGTACGAAGTAATTCAAAATAAATTAGTGTAAAGGCATCTAGCGTGTGGGTTGATTAGACTTTGTGGACTCACGCTCGTGATACCTTTAGACTTTAACATAACATCTTAGAACTGATTCAGGTGATTTGGCGCGATCTTATCGAGTGGGAAATGTCGCAATAAGAGCGAGAGTAATCTCTTTGGGGCTAGTAGACTAGTTATCTCTTTGAAGCTCGTAGACTAGTTCTCTGGGATGAGTTATCTGCAAAGGCACTTTTTTCAAAATCCCAGACCAAAATGATTCACATTACAGAGGCATTTGCTTCACATGACACACCAAAATATTTCACATTTCAGACGTGTCTTGTTCATTATTATTATTTTATTATTATTGGATATTTATATAGCGCTCATATCCATGCAGCTATTGCTTGCTCAAGGCGCTGGTATTTGTTTCCCTCGATCATTAGATGTCCGTCTCCGCGTCACATGGTATTATCAATCTCAGCTCCCCAGGGAGTATACAACTCTTGCTGCCTCTTGGCGCACCGAGTTAATTGAGGTCTCTCTCGTCCTAACGAGGTACCCGATTCACAGGTGGGTGGACTGGGACACATAGTCACAGTGCTTTGTCCAAGTTTAATGCACGTTGCTGTACCCGCAACTAGCGGTGTATGCACGTGTTCATGTGGCCACCATCTGGTCATATACCAACGGCTTCGTGGGTTCTTTTAAGTGTACAGGGTTGTGTACTGCACACTAGGGGTTGTGACAAAACGGAAAGAGTCTGGGCACAAAGTTGACTCCAAGGTTTTTACATCCGGTCACAGGCGGGCTCGATCCTGACACCTCAACTTCCCTGGATGACTAGCCAGGCGCTTTAGCCAGCTCGTCCACCGCTCACCCAATTCGGTAATGTTCATTTGACAGAGCTAAATGTTTCACATTACCGAAGAAATGGTTCACACGACAGACCTAAATGTTTTACATTAAAGAGACACTTTGTTCGCATGAAAGACCTAAATGTTTCACATAATTGAGGGAGTTGGTTCAAATGACAGACCCAATAACAGACTCACATGTTTCGCTGAGTCACTTGTTCATACGACAGACCTAAATGTTTCACATTACAGATGTACTTTGCTCACATGACAGACCAAAATGTTGTACATGACAGAGGAGCTTGGTTCACATGACAGACCAAAATGTTGTACATGACAGAGGAGCTTGGTTCACATGACAGACCTTAATGTTCACATTACAGATACACTTTGTTCACATGACAGACCTTAATGTTCACATAACAGATACACTTTGTTCACATGACATACCTAAATGTTCACGTTCACCGAGGCACTTGTTCACATGACAGACCTAAATACCGAGGCATTATTTTGTTAACATGACAGACAAACACGTTTCACATTAGAGAGGCACTTTGTTCGCCTGACAGACCAACGTATGTCACCGAAGCATGGTATACACAATTATGCAAGGACAGACAGAAATAATACACTTCTTTACATTTTTTGTTATTGATGTTAACTTGTTGTCACCCGAGGAGATCCGGGTTAGAATTTATGTTCAGCGTCGTACACTTGTAAGAGTCATATCAGTTTGTCACGACGAGACTCACTGACTAAGCTGACACGTCATCCTATCAAAGTTGTTGATCACTGGATTGTCTGCTGGAATATTGCTGAGAGTGCCGTTAAACGACAATGAAACAATTATTTTTAGAATTACATTATATGCCGATGAGATTTCCATCGCTTGTTTCTGTATGTTACTGTAGGAAAATACTAATTCGACAACACAATCGACCAAGAATCTTTATGAATAATTTCAAAAGGATAAATGCATAGAAAGCTTAAAAATGGACGCGTTCTCCTGTTGGCCATCGTTTAATGCAGTACCATTACACGCACACTGGTCAACCGTATCCCTTGGCAACCAGTACCATAAAACGTCAACAGGCGTATCCGCTAAATGTTGGTGAGTGAGTTTAGTTTTTCGCCGTACTCAGCAATATTCCAGGTATGTGGCGGCGCCAAATGATGATGTGTTGAACTGTGTCTGTAAACATGTGTTCAAGAAGTGTGGCAAGTTACAATATCAAAGATACCGAAAACAGTGCGAAAAACACGCGGTCAAACTACATCAGTACGTTGGTGCTTCGAATAATCAATAGGACTTAGAGAAAAAAATGTCGATAATTTAAAACAGTTGAGCTGAATTCAAAAGCAATTATGTACATTCTTGATGAGGTGTATTTTACATATTAATCATATGGTCATGAAAAAATGAAGTTGGTCGTGTATAAGTCATATACACCTGCATATTCGTGGCAGTTGCCACAGCATTGTTTAGACGAGTGAGTGAGTTTATTTTTTTATGGCCGCGTTCTGTAAATAACAAGTCTACAACAGACAATCCGGTGACCAACAGCACCGATCTACCCATCTGGATAACGATGACGTGTCAATCGAGTCAGTTACATCGCGGTACAAATGATGTCATTTCACCACTGCCAAAAATGATGTCGTCGTTATATAAAAATGTAAATAGGCAAGAAAATAAAATCTATATGAACAAACGAACGGACGGACAGACGAAAAAACGAACTATGAATAAAAGAGTGAACTATGAATGAATAAACGACTGATTGAATGAATTGCAAATTTGAATTTGCAAATTTGAATTTGCGATGTTGGCTTTCGACACCTGTGTATCTTCGGTCATGTGACATATCGGGAATATTTCAACATTTACAGGATGGAATCGTATTTCTTAAAATAAATAAAACGGGAGGATGAAAATAACCCGTCGCATTATTTTGGTGAAAACATATCTATCACCAGATAAGTCATTATGATTATAATTGTGATAAACCTGTTAATATACACGGGGACTCATATATATTTCCTGTGAATAAATGTTTGAATGCTTCGAGTTTTAGTGAGTTTAGTTTTACACCGCACTCAGCAATACTCCGGCTATATGGCGGTTGAAAGCTTCGAAAATAGAATACACCCTCCTCTCGATTCAATTCCCCGCCGTGATATAGCTTGAATATTGCTAAAAGCGGCGTAAAACTAAATTCACGCATTTGGTTCTAGGGTGGTAGGGCTGTTAAAGCGTTCGAACGTCAGTTCGAAGACCCGGGTTTCCCCTGGTGTCCCCTGGCGCTATATTGCTGGAATATTGCTAAAAGCGGCCAAAAGCATTCACGCTTCTTGCGACTAGGAACCAGACTCAGTGAGAAAATGGGGCTATCACGTCTACCGTACAGTTTAAATATTTCTTTTGTATTTCTTTTTTCGTTTACAGAGGAAAAAAACTGCACCCCGAGATCGGTGGACAATTTCTTCGGAAACTTCTTTACGCTGAAGCAAACACAAGATGGCGGCTTTGTCCTCCATCTTCTTATTGCCATTTATCTCTTTGCATCTCTCGCCATCATCTGCGACGACTATTTCGTGGCCTCGCTGGAGCTCATCTGTGAAGGTATGTGACGTCATCAGAAAGTTACAAGGGCAACGTATGTCACGTTGTGGCATTGTGGCCCATCTAAGATGTGCACAGAATGCGTTAAAATGCGCAACAGTCCTACGATGGGATATATTCATTATACGACATATTCATTATGTCGCATTATCACCCTACGGATGAGTAAAAATATATTATTCAAAGCGAGACAAGCGACAAATTGCCAAAATGCCATGTTGTCGCATTGGCGCATTGTGCCACGTACTGCTTGTTCTTGTCAGGGCGACGACACAACAGTGTCCCACATATGGCGTTAATCTTGAACACGAATATAATGTTATTATCTTCCTGAGATGGTGAAACTGCGTTATACATAATTTGTATTTCCAATGAACAATTAAAAGCGGTTATAACGAAGTTAAAGGGGCTACCAAACGTAGTTCGTCATGCACATTTCCACTACATGTATCCACAAAAGTTGTCATCATTCGTCATCAACTCAGCTTCTAAATGCCAATATAGCATGGTCCATGAGTATACAATGTCATACTGAAAGTGGTCAAATCTAACACATGTTATGGCCTGTGAGGACGAAATACTAGATATATTTCTTGGCTTCGTTTTTTCCTTGAATTGTACTTTCTATAAAACAGACTTACATATGTGTTTAGTTTTAGATACTAGAAGTGTCATGATCTGTAGACATTATGATAGCACGACATATGTTATTTAAGTGGATGCTTCTGTCCCCAGATCTGGGTCTGCAAGAGGATGTAGCGGGGGCCACCTTTATGGCAGCAGGGAGTTCCGCCCCAGAGCTCTTCACGTCAGTCATTGGTCAGTTGTAATATTCAAATAAAAAAATGCGCCTATTTGTCTTGCCCCAGACCCACACTAGAATTCAGATTATACGGGGCGGTGGAGTAGCCTAGTGATTAAAGGGTTTGCCCCTCACGCCGAAGGTCCGGGTTCGATTCCCAACACGGGTACAATGTGTGAAGCTTATTTTGGTGCCCCCGAGACGGAATATTACTTGAATATTGCTAAATGCGGCTTAAAACTAAATTCACTCACTCACTCAAAATTAATGTGTCCATGTGTGAAATACTCACCTTGTCGGTAAGCGCACTTAGAATCTCAAAATCATCATCGCTAATTACTATGCACTCAGTTCAGTCTCCGAGTTTGACCCTGACCACATGATCCCGTCAGTGAGTGAGTGAGTTTAGTGTTACACCACACTCAGCAATATTCCAGCTATTTGGCGGTGGTCTGTAAATAATCGAGTCTGGATCAATCCAGTGATCAACAGCAGGAGCATCGATCTGCGCAAATGGGAACCGATGACATGTGTAAACCAAGTCAGCGAGCCTGACTACCCGATCCCATTAGTCGCCCCTCACGACAAGCACAGTCGCCTCTTCTGGCAACCATGGGTTGCTGAGGGCCTGTTCTACACCGGATCTTCACGGGTCCCATCCTGTAACTCGCCTCTTGTTCTGAGTATGGGCTGATGAAAATCAGTTGCGTTATGAATTACAGACTGTATGTGTGTGAGCCCGGTTTTCGCCGCTTTTAGCAATATTCAAGCAACATCACCAGTTACCGTAGCAACTCTCGGGAGTCACACAGTCAAACGAGAGTTATCCATGACCACACGCTTCATCGTCGCATTAGTAGTGACAATTACTTTCGTAAAATCGCAAATACTAGCCCATTTCCGTTGGGGGAGAGTATAGCTTTACACCGCTTCCAGCAGTATCACGGCGGCGCAAGCCAGAAACTGACCAATGTATGGGAAGCGAACCCGAGTCTGTGGTGAGAATGCTTTATCCTCTTGGCTTCTCCACCTTGGTGACTTAATTCGTGCTTATCATCATACCCCATGTTCGCTATTCATATTATCAACCACTTAGTGATGTCAAACGGTTATGCTGTTGCATTCAAAGGTGAACGGTGGGGATATGAAGAGGCGTTATCCTGTTGTTATTTCAGGTGTGTTTTTCGCCAAAAGTGACGTGGGTGTTGGCACAATCGTGGGATCCGCTGTCTTCAACTTACTGTTCATTATAGGTGTCTGCGGGTTGCTGGCTGGTATGGTAGGTAGCGCTTCATCATCAGCGTCATCCTTCCCCTTCATTATCATCATCATCATTGTCATCATCAATATCATCATCGTCGTCATCATCATCATCATCATCATCAATAGCAACAATAATACCTTACACCTGAAGCTTTGAACTACCATATTTGTTTAGCCAACACGGGTTTGTATTTTTGTTTAATTCTTCAACAGTTCAGAAATATTTCAGTGAAACGACCATAAAATATATGTTATTTCCAAACACTGGGAGCAGTGATGTACCGCATCTGTAAGCAAAAGTGAGTGAGTGAGTTTAGTTTTACGCCACACTCGGCAATATCCCAGCTATATGGCGGTGGTCTGTAAATAATCGAGTCTGGGCCAGACAATCCAGTGATCAACAACATGAGCATCGATCTGCGCAATTGGGAACCGATGGCATGTGCCAACCAAGTGAGCGATCCCGTTAGTCGCCTCTCACGACAAGCATAGTCGCCTTTTATGGCAAGCATGGATTGCTGAAGGCCTATTCTACCCCGGGTACACCTTCACGGATACTGTCAGCAAAAACTGTGTCCGAACTCGTGTAAATGTAATTGGTTGTCGGTGTTTGCTTTTAACACCGTATTAATTGATTAGTTGATTGAATTTTTTGGTTTTTGTTGTTTTGTTTTTCATTCACGTCAAAATGCACAAACCATAACCTTTTAAACACGTACTCTTGTGAGTTCATTCAGTCCGGAACATAACCCGTTTCCCATTTTTAGTGGAACGTAATACAAAGATCAATCACGTCTTGAATAGGGAATAAAATGTGATCTCGGAGCATCACCCGGGTTCGTATAATAGCTTGTCCCATTGAAAGGTAGTAGAAGACAACGCGATTCTTTCATATTGTTTATAGTCACGCCATGGCACATTAATCATTGTGATATGGAAGTACGAGGGGATCTCAGTACGTTTTGAGCCTTGCAAAGAAAAACACAAAATATTGGTATGAACCACATTTATTTTTCAACATAGTCCCCTTGTGAGCCAAGACACTTGTTCCAGCTTTTCTGCCAGGCGCTGATGCCATCTCTGTAGAAGGCGCCATTTTGGTCCTCAAACCAAGCCTCAGTAGTAGCAATAAGCTCATTATCATCCTGAAATCTACGACCACGCAAGAGTTTCTTGAGATTTGGGAACAGATGGTAATCACTTGGTGCCAGGTCTGGAGAGCAGGGGGGATGCGGCAAGATTTCGTACTCGCATTCCTGGACAGCGGCGGCTGCAACGCGAGAGGTGTGTACTGGAGCATTGTCTTGATGTAGAAGAATACCACGTCTGATCTTGCCCCGGCGCTTCTCCTTGATTGACTGTCGCACTTGCCTCAACAAGTAAGCGTAATATTCCCCATTCATTGTTCTTCCTTTTGGTAAGTATGTGGATGACGCCTTTGCTATCCCAGAAGACTGTCGCCATTACATTTCTGCACCGATCTGGAGGCTTTGAACTTTTTGGTTCATGTTTCCATTCCATGGATTCTTGTTTGCTCTCAGGATCATAGTGGTGGATCCAGGTTTCATCACAGGTTACTAGCCTAAAGTGAACATCTTCTGGATTCTTGTTGTATCTGGTTAGCATGGAGTTGCTTATGGTGACCCTTGCTTGCTTCACTTCATCTGTAAGCATTCTTGGCACCCATCTTGCGCACACCTTAGACATGACGAGATGTTCATGAAGAATTGTCTCGATGGATCCGTGTGAAATATCTGTGGTCTCTTCTAACTCGTGGAGTGTGGTTCGACGATTTTCCAGCACAAGTCTATGAACTCTGTCAATGTTTTCCTGACTAGTGCTTGTTGTTGGGTGACCTGGACGGGGGTCATCTTCAAGACTCTCTCTACCATGCTTAAAGTTATTGGCCCATCATTTGATGGTAGCAGATGAAGGGGAAGACTTCCCATAAACTGCTGAAAGCCTTTCTCCAATGTTCTTCGTCGAGTTTCCTTCAAGAACTAAAAACTTAATTACTGCTCTATACTCAATTTTATTCATTTTCACTGCTGTGAGGGGGTCTCTTTCTGTCAATGTGAGCTGTTCAATAACTTCTGAGAGTAGGATACCAAAACTGATACATCACATCAGCTATACCCCAAGGTTCAATGTCGTACCATAGGCTGTGACACCTGGGTAAGAAAAATGCTCATGGCTCAAAACTTATTGACATCCTCTCGTATGTTCTTTGTGAGGTGTGCATGACTGTATTTAAAGGTGCAGCTAAATTCGTAGACTAGAAGCTACAGAAAATAATTGTTTTTAAATTAGAATTATAAATACAATATGAGCATAGGGACTCATTTCATAGGGACTCATTTCATAGCATTTCTTCAGCTGCGGTAATCTAGACTTGTCACACACTCAAGACTTTCACATCCTGCACTCGATATGTTCTTTTTAGAAAAAGTAGGGGAACTGTACTTTCAATGTACGATTGGCGAAATTGGGAGATATATGGGACTGAATCAAATTTGATACAATAATAATGGATGTTTTGAGAATGCATCACCACATGGATTTCATTCAAAGCAAAGCTGTTCGTTCCGTTATCCCCCTTGTTAGGTGACTGGAGTATGACATGAAAATTTCAGGTTCACAATTTTCAGTCAGTAATGTGTGATTTGACCCTGAAAACCCTGACCATGAACAAACGCAAGAAAATTATCGAAAAAAATGGTCTAGAGTGATTTATTGACCTGCCTGAAAAAACGTCAAGATTCATAATCAAACCCCATGCACGTGTGAGAGGCTCCCACATTGTGCACGTGCTTTCCATGCATTGTGTATGCGTGTGGCAATAACGTGAAATGATGCTGCATACAAATGATGAATGTCATTGTAATGTTCTTAAGCGGATTGTCTTTCGATCAGACTTCAAACTTCAGGTTCCCCTACTTTTTTAAAGAGTATATTTGTATCAGGGTCTGTATGACAGACACGTTATGTCTATAAGTGTGTAGCTTTGTTGAAATTGACATATGAAACACGACATTAGGGAGTGACTGGCACATGTGACTCTTGTGCACACACCTACCAAATATCAGTAACATATCCAGGCGTGGCCAAATGCAGTGTTGTTTTTATTTGAGAATGTATAGCTTGTGTGGAGCGACTCACCTGATCTCACCTGTCTGCTGTAGGTGATTCATCTCACCTGGTGGCCCGTCATCAGAGACACAGGCTTCTACCTCCTGTCTGTACTCGCCCTCGTCATCGTCATCAACGACACCGAGGTCAACTGGTCAGTCACACACCTATCCTTCATGTTGACAGCCAACAAAACATCTAATTCTGCTGCTACTGCTACTCTAATTCTACTACTGCTGCTACTGCTACTCAAATTCTACTACTGCTGCTACTGCTACACAAATTAGACTACTGCTGCTACTGCTACTCTAATTCTACTACTGCTACACAAATTCTACTACTGCTGCTACTGCTACTCAAATGCTACTACTGCTGCTACTGCTACTCCAATTCTACTACTGCTACTGCCACTGCTACACAAATTCTACTACTACAGCTACTGCTACTCTAATTCTACTACTGCTGCTACTGCTACTCAGATTCTACTACTGATGCTACTGCTACACAAATTCTACTACTGCCGCTACTGCCACACAAATCTACTACTGCTGTTACTGCTACTCAGATTCTACTACTGCTGCTACTGCTACACAAATTCTACTACTGCTACTACTCCTACACAAATTCTACTACTGCTGCTACTGCTACTCTAGTTCTACTACTACTACTGCTACTGCTACTCAAATTCTACTACTGCTGCTGCTACACAAATTCTACTACTGCTGCTACTGCTACACAAATTCTACTACTGCTGCTACTGCTACACAAATTCTACTACTACTGTTACTGCTACTCTAATTCTACTACTGCTGCTGCTACACAAATTCTACTACTGCTGTTACGGCTACTGCTACACAAATTCTACTACTGCAGCTACTGCTACACAAATTCTACTACTGTTGCTACTACTACACAAATTCTACTACTGCAGCTACGGCTACTGCTACACAAATTCTACTACTGCTGCTACGGCTACTCAGATTCTACTACTGCTGCTACTGCTACCCTAATTCTACTACTGTTGCTACTGCTACACAAACTCTACTACTGCAGCTACGGCTACTGCTACACAAATTCTACTACTGCTGCTACTGCTACACAAATTCTACTACTGCTGCTACTGCTACTCTAATTCTACTACTGCTGCTACTGCTACACAAACTCTACTACTGCAGCTACGGCTACTGCTACACAAATTCTACT
Organism: Haliotis asinina; assembly: GCF_037392515.1. Classification (NCBI taxonomy): domain Eukaryota; kingdom Metazoa; phylum Mollusca; class Gastropoda; order Lepetellida; family Haliotidae; genus Haliotis; species Haliotis asinina. The sequence continues at coordinate 45,063,209 of NC_090290.1, read as the reverse complement.
ACTGCTGCTACTGCTACACAAATTCTACTACTGCTGCAACTGCTACTCTAATTCTACTACTGCTGCTACTGCTACTCAAATTCTACTACTGCTGCTACTGCTACACAAATTCTACTACTACTGTTACTGCTACTCTAATTCTACTACTGCTACTGCTACACAAATTCTACTACTGCAGCTACGGCTACTGCTACACAAATTCTACTACTGCTGCTACGGCTACTCAGATTCTACTGCTACTGCTACTGCTACACAAATTCTACTACTACACAAATTCTACTACTGCAGCTACTCCTACACAAATTCTACTACTACACAAATTCTACTACTGCTGCTACTGCAACTCTAATTCTACTACTGCTGCTACTGCTACTCTAATTCTACTACTGCTGCTACTGCTACTCTAAATCTACTACTGCTGCTACTCCTACTCTAATTCTACTGCTGCTGCTACTGCTACTCTAATTCTACTACTGCTGCTACTGCTACTCCAATTCTACTACTGCTGCTACTGCTACTCTAATTCTACTACTGCAGCTACTGCTACACAAATTCTACTACTGCAGCTACTGCTACACAAATTCTACTACTGCTGCTACTGCTACACAAATTCTACTACTGCTGCTGCTGCTACACAAATTCTACTACTACACAAATTCTACTACTGCAGCTACTGCTACACAAATTCTACTACTACTGCTACTGCTACACAAATTCTACTACTGCTGCTGCTACACAAATTCTACTACTGCTGTTGCGGCTACACAAATTCAACTACTGCTGCTACTGCTACTCTAATTCTACTACTGCTGCTACTGCTACACAACTTCTACTACTGTTGCTACTGCTACACAAATTCTACTACTGCAGCTACGGCTACTGCTACACAAATTCTACTACTGCTGCTACGGCTACTCAGATTCTACTGCTACTGCTACTGCTACACAAATTCTACTACTGCTGCTACTGCTACACAAATTCTACTACTGCTGCTACTGCTACTCTAATTCTACTGCTGCTGCTACTGCTACACAAATTCTACTACTGCTGCTACTGCTACTCTAAATCTACTACTGCTGCTACTCCTACTCTAATTCTACTGCTGCTGCTACTGCTACTCTAATTCTACTACTGCTGCTACTGCTACTCCAATTCTACTACTGCTGCTACTGCTACTCTAATTCTACTACTGCAGCTACTGCTACACAAATTCTACTACTGCAGCTACTGCTACTCTAATTCTACTACTGCTGCTGCTACACAAATTCTACTACTGCTGTTACGGCTACTGCTACACAAATTCTACTACTGCTGCTACTGCTACTCCAATTCTACTACTGCTGCTACTGCTACTCTAATTCTACTACTGCAGCTACTGCTACACAAATTCTACTACTGCAGCTACTGCTACTCTAATTCTACTACTGCTGTTACGGCTACTGCTACACAAATTCTACTACTGCTGCTACTGCTACACAAATTCTACTACTGTTGCTACTACTACACAAATTCTACTACTGCAGCTACGGCTACTGCTACAAAAATTCTACTACTGCTGCTACTGCTACTCTAATTCTACTACTGCTGATACTGCTACTCAAATTCTACTACTGCTGCTACTGCTACTCTAATTCTACTACTGTTGTTACTGCTACACAAACTCTACTACTGCAGCTACGGCTACTGCTACACAAGTTCTACTACTGCCGCTACTGCTACTCTAATTCTACTACTGCTGCTACTGCTACACAAATTCTACTACTGCTGCTACTACTACTCAGATTCTACTACTGCTGCTACTGCTACACAAATTCTACTACTGCTGCTACTGCTACACAAATTCTACTACTGCTGCTACTGCTACTCTAATTCTACTACTGCTGCTACTGCTACTCTAATTCTACTACTGCTGCTACTGCTACACAAATTCTACTACTGCCGCTACTACTACTCAGATTCTACTACTGCCGCTACTGCTACACAAATTCTACTACTGCTGCTACTGCTACACAAACTGTACTACTGCTGCTACTGCTACACAAATTCTACTACTGCCGCTACTCCTACTCTAATTCTACTACTGCTGCTACTGCTACACAAATTCTACTACTGCTGCTACTGCTACTCAAATGCTACTACTGCTGCTACTGCTACTCAAATTCTACTACTGCTGCTACTGCTACTCAGATTCTACTACTGCCGCTACTGCTACAGAAATTCTACTACTGCTGCTACTGCTACTCTAGTTCTACTACTGCTACACAAATTCTACTACTGCTGCTACTGCTACTCAAATGCTACTACTGCTGCTACTGCTACTCAAATTCTACTACTGCTGCTCCTGCTACTGCTACACAAATTCTACTACTACAGCTACTGCTACTCTAATTCTACTACTGCTGCTACTGCTACTCAGATTCTACTACTGCTGCTACTGCTACACAAATTCTACTGCTGCTACTCTATTTCTACTACTGCTGCTACTGCTACACAAATTCTACTACTGCTGCTACTGCTACACAAATTCTACTACTACTGTTACTGCTACTCTAATTCTACTACTGCTGCTGCTACACAAATTCTACTACTGCTGCTACTGCTACACAAATTCTACTACTGCTGCTACACAAATTCTACTACTACTCTAATTCTACTACTGCTGCTACTGCTACTCTAATTCTACTACTGCTGCTACTGCTACTCTAATTCTACTACTGCTGCTACTGCTACTCTAATTCTACTACTGCTGCTACTGCTACACAAATTCTACTACTGCTGCTACTGCTACACAAATTCTACTACTACTGTTACTGCTACTCTAATTCTACTACTGCTGCTGCTACACAAATTCTACTACTGCTGCTCCTGCTACACAAATTCTACTACTACACAAATTCTACTACTGCAGCTACTGCTACACAAATTCTACTACTACTGCTACTGCTACTCTAATTCTACTACTGCTGCTGCTACACAAATTCTACTACTGCTGTTGCGGCTACACAAATTCAACTACTGCTGCTACTGCTACTCTAATTCTACTACTGCTGCTACTGCTACACAAATTCTACTACTGTTGCTACTGCTACACAAATTCTACTACTGCAGCTACGGCTACTGCTACACAAATTCTACTACTGCTGCTACGGCTACTCAGATTCTACTGCTACTGCTACTGCTACACAAATTCTACTACTGCTGCTACTGCTACACAAATTCTACTACTGCTGTTACGGCTACACAAATTCTACTACTGTTGCTACTGCTACACAAACTCTACTACTGCAGCTACGGCTACTGCTACACAAATTCTACTACTGCTGCTACGGCTACTCAGATTCTACTGCTGCTGCTACTGCTACTCTAATTCTACTACTGCTGCTACTGCTACACAAACTCTACTACTGCAGCTACGGCTACTGCTACACAAATTCTACTTCTGCCGCTACTGCTACTCTAATTCTACTACTGCTGCTACTGCTACACAAATTCTACTACTGCTGCTACTACTACTCAGATTCTACTACTGCTGCTACTGCTACACAAATTCTACTACTGCTGCTACTGCTACACAAATTCTACTACTGCTACTACTGCTACACAAATTCTACTACTGCTGCTACTACTACTCAGATTCTACTACTGCTGCTACTGCTACACAAATTCTACTACTGCTGCTACTGCTACACAAATTCTACTACTGCTGCTACTGCTACTCTAATTCTACTACTGCTGCTACTGCTACTCTAATTCTACTACTGCTGCTACTGCTACTCTAATTCTACTACTGCTGCTACTGCTACTCCAATTCTACTACTGCTGCTACTACTACACAAATTCTACTACTGCTGCTACTGCTACACAAATTCTACTACTGCTGCTACTACTACACCAATGCTACTACTGCTGGTACTACTACGATTACAACTGCCATGTCCTTATTAATGATTTTGCTTCTACAAAACCTGTGCTACTGCCACGATTACGACAGCTACTACTACTACTACTACTATTACTACTGCTGCTGCTGCTTCTGCCACTAATGCCACTTATGCGACTACGACTACGACTGCTGCTACTACTTCTGCTGTGGCATATACTACTACTACAACTACTACTCCTACTACTACATCGACTACTTCTCCCATACTACTGTTTCAGGTACGAGGGTATGACCATGCTCATTATGTACGCCCTGTATATCGTTATCATGTACTTTAACCGGCCCCTGGAGACAAGAGCTGAAGTCCACTTTGAGAGATTCCGCCAGTGGTGGAGGAAGACACACCCAAAAACGGATATAAAACAGCCTCTGATTGCTGGCAAGAAGACAGCGGAGAAAAAGACGGAGAATGCCGGCGAAGCAGAAACAACATTCACTGACGACGCCGTTTGCCACTCAGTCGAGGAACAACACCACGAAAAAGGTTATACTTTCACCTCCCCACAAAATATCAATTTTGGAGTCATAGTTACAATATATTTGTTACTGAATGGCTCAGTGTCCGATGTCGCTATACAGCATAATGAGACACGTGACAGGGAATGTTCTTCATAACAAAACGCGCGCGCACACGGGCATTCACACACACTACATATTTGAAGGTGCCATATTTGATGGATTGATGTGTATTTGTCGTCCATTCTAATTACAGCCAAGGGGCGGCGGAGTAGACTAGTGGCGTTCGCTCTTCACGGGTCGATTCCCAATACTGGCACTATGTGTTAACCCCATTTCTGGTGTCACCCAACGTGATGTAGTTGGAATATTGCTGAAAGAGGCATGCAAATAAACTCACTCACTAATTACAAACATCGGCGTGACGGGCGAAAGCGTTAACCACTAGCGTTGCTCCCCCTTCACGACGGATAGAGAAACAAGAACGACTTTAATAAAGCGGCTTTTAATAAATCTTGCTCAGCATGACCTGAGCTACTCTCTGGTTTTATGAGGTTTTAGTTTTACGCCGTTGTAGCAGCGGGGGACAACGGGAATGGGCTTTGTGACCATATGGGTAATCAAACCTGGGTCTTCCGCGCGAAGAACGAACACCTTCACCACCACACTACCCCACCGCCCCATTTTGCTAATACCAATAGCTATTCCAGTGAGGAAATCCTAAAACGAGGTGAATGAGCTCTCTAATCGGGTGGTCGACCCACAAGCCAGAAGTCCAGTTAGTAAACTATGAACTGGTCACCCGTCTAGTTTGGAATCCTGTTGCGGACTGGTTTGTCCTTCATGCACGACTGGGCACCTAACACATCGAACCATTGCAACACTACCTGGAAAATATTGATCATAACGTATAAGACCTACTCTAAGACCAACTGAAAGGATGCGTGTATCGATATGAAAATCTGTTGATTTGTAAATAACGAGTTCTTGCTTGAAGTAGAAAAACAAATTAGTTTTATAGTTACGGAATCTGGACACGCATTGACAGGAAGCCTTTGCGACTTTGTCCAAGATCATTAACCACTACTTTGTTATGTATGACCGGTCAGAGTGTGTTAATGTTTAATAATCTATCATTTGGTAAATAGTGTCACAATTGTTTCACACCCCAGACAACCAACACCTAATATCAGAACGCTTTGGTGCAGACTTTGGACAACGAGCCTTCGTTTGAACAGGACAAAAGGTTCGCCTAGAGATTAATGCACCCAGTGGTCACACTGACAAAAAGGATTCAATTCCCCACATGGGTACAATGTATGTAGCCATTTTTGATGGACCCCGTCATGATATTGCTGAAATATTACGAAACAAGGCGTAAAATTAAAATCTCACTCATTAGAACAAGCTTTCCTTTACATTTAGCAAAATCAACTTTTTCTCTTAGAGTACGAATCTCCTTGGACCGTGCCTGACGGAATTATTCATCGCTTCTACTGGTTTGTCATGATCCCCATTCGCTTTATGCTTCACTTCACTGTACCCGATTGTCGACGTCCCGGAAAATGGCGGAAGACGTATCCCCTGACCTTTACCTTGTCCATTGTGTGGATTGCCGCGTTCTCTTACGTCATGGTCTGGATGGTAACGATTGCAGGTAACATTGGTTCACACGGTTACCATCACCGTGGTAACGGTAGCAGCTACAATGGTACGTCCGCGAACCGAGAGGATATGGTAGACTTGTCCAACGTCAAGGCTTAACTGACGTGGCACATTAATGACCAGGTTAGAATTGGTCGTCAGCAATCCATGCTGGTAAAAGGTGACTAACGGGATCGGCAAGTCAGACTACGTATCCCAGTTGTTGATCGATGCTCATGCTATTTTTCACTGGATTGTCTGGTCAAGACTTTATACGTTGTTCACTGGTCATGAGGCTCATGTACCCTAGAGGTTTGTTTATGTTTCTCGAGGTAACCAGTGAACAACGTATTTATCTTACCGAACACCTGAATTTTAATTTTGAACTGTTTGAAGCACTTCTGTTGAATGCGAGGCGAATCGCCATTTTGCAGACGACACAACGTAAACAAATTTAAAGCTATCTACCTTCCATCGATTTTCAATCGCAAAACATCGGTAATTTCCGTGCTTGAGGCGTGATTCAATGTTATTCGAGAAAAGTACTGCCAAGAAGCACTAGAAGAGTTCGGAATTCCCAGCGGTGTACATTGAAAATAATACATCACCTGTAAGCGGGGTACATTGAAAATAATAGAATAGCGCTTAGTCAATCAGAAAGCGACATTCATGTCTGAGGTAAGATAATATTATCTACACACCGTCACCATGGACCTGGGATAATACTGAGTGGGCCGTTAAACTGTAACGAGACAAACTTTACTATCCCAGCAACTATCCCCGATATAACGGATTTACTGTTTAAAACAATAGTTTAATGCTACGTTCAGTAAATCCCCTCACTCGAAATACTGATTTACCATTTGTTTACGTTTCCAGTGTTTAGGCGACGGCTTTCAGTGTAGAAACGTTCTGATAGTGTTTGTAGTTATTTTTCAACGGTATATTTTCAAATAAGGTTTTAATTCCACCTTGAAATTCCAATATTACGTCTTGACAAGTTTATTTGTTTAATGACATGTTTTTACATGGAAAACTCTGACAAACTAACGATCATGCTATTCTCGAAAAGTAATTTATGTTGAGCAGTGGACGTCACTTACTATCTTACTTACTTACTTACTTACTTACTTACTTACTTACTTACTTACTTGTGCTGTGTTTGTCACAACAGGGGACGCCCTGAACATCCCCGACACCGTCATGGGGCTCACCATCCTCGCTGCCGGCACCAGCGTCCCTGATTGTCTGTCTAGCGTGTTTGTCGCCAGGGACGGTACGTGAACATCATGGTGACGCATGAGCGCACCCCTTTGGCCGAGTGTCATAAATACAGATTTTTTAACTCCGATACGATACCTCTTCAACTCTTACTACACCTAAATTCTATGTTTTCGGTACACTTTAGTTAAACAATGTGTTGGGAAGTGAAAGATCTTTACATCCCGCACTATAAAAAAAAATATTTTGTAAATTCTACTAGACTTAATTTTTATTTTATTTCTTTATTTTATATTATTGTTTTAGGGGGTGGGGGGAGATCTTCATTTTTACTTTTCTTTTCTAATGTCGTGTGTGCGTGCGTGCGTGCGTGCGTGTGTTCATAACATTATCTGGTTTTCTTCGCCGTGATAATGCTGCGTAAAACTAAATTCACTCTTTCACTTTAGGCGGCGGTAATTAACGCTGACGTGCATGTCCGTCACATCGTGTTGTCAATAACCCAGCTCTTGTAAATATACAGCTTATCATTTCTCAGAGGAGGTCGCCATTATGTCATGTACCCGTTCTCTGTATTTCCAGGTTTTGGTGACATGGCTGTTTCCAACTCCATCGGAAGCAACGTCTTCGACATTCTCATTTGCCTCGGGTTGCCATGGTTACTACAAACAGCCGCCGTCACCCCGGGCGAATCGTTGTCAATCTCTAGCAGTGGGCTTGTGTATTCGTCCTTGACCTTGCTCGGAACTGTTGTCTTCTTGATCTTGTCCCTGACAATCAACAGATGGCGACTAAACAAGGCCCTCGGCGTCGTATACCTCGTTGTCTACGTCGTTGTCATCGCTCTGACGTGCTTGTACGAGCTGAACGTGTTTGGGGAATTCAACCCACCGTCCTGTCCTAGATCAGAATGAATTACGGGCAGTGATTCTATTGGACAAGTAAGACCGGGTTTTCTCAGCCATGCTGTCTGACATCGTAGTGTTGCAGCACTACTGAATGACGTCAAGTCACTTGTTGCCGAACTCCTGAATGACGTCACGTCACTGTTCATAAAACTGACGTCTTCGAACATTTCTTGTGACACACAAAAAACCCGAGTAAAAATAATTCTGTATCTCTGTGAAAATTGTATTGTACATGAATAAATTTATTATGTGTTGTGAACTGTTACGTTTCAACAAACCAATTTACTTTATGAACATGACTTTATATGGTATAATCGATCTTGACATTGACCCAGCATGATGCCTAGGTGACCTTGTGACTAGTGATCTTGACCTTGGCTACATCTTTTGGCAGATGTTGATGTTACCGTACACAGTAACTTCACTCAAATCTACCTGACCTTGACAGATGGCACAAAACTTTCACATTATACATGTGTTACAAGGTCGTTACGCAAAGTGTGGTTTGATGTCCGGTATTGCCATCGTCTCCGAATTGCGTAAATCGACGCTCATGTTGTTGATCACTGGATTGTCTGGTCCAGGTTCGGTTGTTTACAGACCGCCGCCATTTAGCTTGTATATTGCTGAGCGCGCCGTTAAACAACCAACAAACAAACTTGTATCGTATCTCCTGTTTATTACGGTATGTCCCTTGGTGTATCTATCACCATCTCGATCTCAGTTATCACTGACCCGGTCGCCATGTCACTGATGATCATAAGGTCAAATAACTCTTCTGCTGAACACGTTCCGGCAAAGGTCAACATTCAAGGTCGCAGACTCGTACAAACGCGCTTTTGAATCAGATGAACACACATTTTTGAGACCGGTGGGGTAGCCTAGTGGGCAAAGCGTTCGCTCGTCACGCCAAGGACCAGGGCCCCGTTTCACAAAACTCTCGTAAGCCTAAGATCTCGTAAGTTTTGTCGTAGCCATTGTGCCTCCTATACTGAAACATAGGAGCTACGAGAAAAGTTACGAGATCTTAGGCTTACGAGAGTTTTGTGAAACGCGGCCCAGGGCGGTACAATGTGTGAAGCCCATTTCTGGTGTATTCAGAGATATTGCTGGAATATTGTTAAAAGCAGTGAAAAACCAAAGCCACTCACTCTATCAATTTTAACTAGGGAAAATACTATAACTGAGTGTGATACAAAACGTCAATGACAGAAAGTAACCAATCTCCATTATCTCCATATCACTCTGGGCGAAGGAGGCACCTCAGGGTTAGACCCCTTGGGTACACCAGGGCCCTTATTCTCTAAGCGTTCGTAGCCCTACGTATTCTTAACTTTGATCGTAGCCAGTGTGCTAAGAATGGGCTCAAGAAGTTCGTAGCGCTACGGACGTTTCGATAATAGCTAGTCAGGATCCTAGCCTATATTTATTGGCTTGCCCTGATTATGTTTCTACTTACGTCCGGGCCATAACCAGCTCGTGGCTTTCAAGCGATACACGACCAAGACAAAAACAGTGAAGATCCAGGGAAGAACTGATCTTCAGTAAACCATGCTTGTCGTAATAACCAACTAGAGGGATCTAATGGTCCGGCCCGCTCAATTGGTTGACACACATCATCCTATTCCAACTGCGTAGATCGATGTTCATGCTGTTGATCACTGGCTTGTCTGGTCAAGATTCGATTATTGAAACACCGCTGCCATATATCTTGGAAAATGATGAATGTGACGTTAAACGACATGCACAAATCAATATTAGACCAAAGTATGAAAAACGCTATTAAAACAAGACTCCGAAACGCTCCTAGCCCGAGGTAGAAAAAAACCCACACTCGTACAACTGAATTAAAATGAGACCATAGTTTTCACTCTCTAACAAACACACCCCAATACACGTCGACCTTTCATGCAATCTGATCGACTAGAGAAATTACAGCTCCAGCCACGAACATGTTGTTTGTCTCAGTCACTTTACCTCTATCAAACACTGCGATTACTTTCATCCCTCGACGCTAATCCATTAAATCTTAATTTGCAACAAAACCAAAACAAATAGCGACACTGACACACCTGAACGTATTCCTTTAAGAGGCTTTTGTCGTGCGTGTACCTATTGATGGCTTACGTCATGATGCAAACAGAAGACCCACGAAGATCCACAGTAGAATAGGCCTGCAGCAACCCATGCTCGCCACAAAAGGCGACTATGTCTGTTGTAACGGGGACGAACACGAGACTGGGTGGTACGTGTGTGTGTGTGTGTGTGTGTGTGTGCGTGCGTGCGTGCGTGTGTCTGGAGTGGGGTGGGGGTTGCTATGAGTGTTAAGAGAAATTAACAATAATTTTTCTATTACATATTGTCACGATTCTGTTCATAGCCAGTTAGGGTAGCTCAGTGGTTAAAGCCTTCGCTCGTCACGCCGAAGACCCGGGTTCGATTCCAGACATGGGCATGTTTCTGCTAAATTGGTAAAAGCGGCGTAAAACCATACTCCCTCCCTCACTCACTTTAATGAACTAAACCAACTGAGACATTTCCGTTTTAATAGCTGTTTAAATATTTAGGAGTTACGTTTTGTGACATTTACACACTGCGTGTTGGTACTTTCAGACTAGCTATACCCTCCAAATGACAATATGCCTCGCTGATTATTGATCCCAGATTGATCTGATTTTCTTCTCAAGCACAGACATCAACCCTGACACACTCACACAGACAGATGTGACTCAAGCAACAAACGGCATCCGTGAGGCTCGCTGCAGTCAGTAAACTGACGCCATGGCCAGTGTCATTTGGAGTTTACTGCTACTTTTCCTGGGACAGAATGTTAACGGTGAAATTAAGCGTGTCGATTTCAGAAGGCGAGAGGACTTGGCAAATGTGATGTTTTCAGACAATCCAATTTTATTCTCACAGACGACTCCAACTTATAAGTGTATTGAAAATTGTTTGCACATTGACAACTGTGTGACTGTGCTGTCTGCTGGAGAAGGCGATAATGGTCAGTGTTATTTGTACGACAAACAGACAGCCGACTTGACAAGTCAAGTTTCGGGTATTTCAACGCACGTTTTCAACAAAGGTAAACATTTTTCATACATATATCAATTCATTCATACATTCAACAATTAGTTACGGGTGTTGTAACTTTTACTGTATATCTTTGGACTACATACTGTGACTATGCGCCCCACTCCATCCAGCTGCAAAATGGGTAACTTGTAAGGATAACGCTGTGTGACAGCTCGCTGCGCCTAACAGGCAGCATGAGTTGAATACTGCCCAGGGAGTTTTGTAGATTAAAAGAATGCCAGAAAAAAGAGACCTCCTTTGATCGAGGGAACACCCAAGCACCTTGAGCATGCACTAGTTGCGTGGATATGAGCGTTACATAAATTCGCTATAACAACTATCAAGATTTGAGGAGTTTAAGCTAAAATGGTTTGCATTTGTATCGTACAGGACCAGATTTTGAAATTTCAGCACCATAACAGTTTTAATGCTTAAATGATAACTCATCAAACAGGCAAATTACATTTAAGACTCCTGCCTTTCTTTCACAACGTTTCCTGAAAACGGACTTGATAGGCGCGCTCTTAGTTCGTCTGGACAATGGAGAAAACGTGATGAAAGCGTTCGCCCATCTCGCCAAAGACCGTGAGTCGATGTCCTCCATGGGTGCAATCGGGTTGTGTTAAGCCGATTTCTGATGTCCCCGTCGTCATGCCGCTGTAATATTTCTAAAAGCGGCATGAAACAATGCTCATTCAATACTGGTGTGTGGCTTTCGCGAACGAGAATAAAACATTATTGCAAACTGTGTGATTAACAGGTGCTAGCGTTGGAGTAGGGCCCCCACAGCGTTCGTAGCGGAATGGTACATTTACGAATATCGTGGCTGGTTGGTTGGTTGGTTGATTGGTTGGTTGATTGGTTGGTTGTTGTTTAACGCAGCACTTCGCAATATTCGGCAATATGGTGGAGGTTTGTACAGAATAGAGTGTGGACCAGACGCAATTTGGATACAAATCACCCAAGCGAGCGGCCCTGACCACCCAATCCCGTTAATCTTCCCTTACGACAAGCATGGGTTGCTGAAGATCCCGGATCTTCACCGGTTCGAACAGATTGTGTCACAACTGATTTTTAACCCATTCTATCCTATCTGTAACAGATAAACAAAAGGAATTTGTTTCGTCAGAGTATAGAGACGGGGTAGGATAGATCTTCAGCAATCCATGCTTGCCACAAAAGGCGACTATGCTTGTCGTAAGAGGTGACTAACGGGATCGGATGGTCAGGTTCGCTGACTTGGTTAACACATGTCATTGGTTCCCAGTTGCGTAGATCGATGTTCCTGCTGTTGATCACCGGATTGTCTGGTCCAGACTCTATTATTTACAAACCGCTGGAAACCATATAGCTGGAATAATGCGGCGTAAAACTAAACTCACTCACCGATAGAGACGGACGTTTATCCATCCATAGCGGTATATATTTACAGCGAAAAAAAGGGATTCATTACAACAAATTCAAACTAGTCTCCGCATTTATCACAAAATGACATTGTGACATCCAGTGCATGTATAACACATATATCTGCGATCTACTTGGCGTAGTGCATTCATCACAGTATCTGTGTTCTGCGCTGCTAAACAAATGTCCATGTAATTAACCTTCTAGATTTTCTCAGTTTCCCTAAAATTAACCTGATACATTTTCCCAATGTCACAATAGTTAATCTGTTAGACCTTCTCAATTTCCCAATAGTCTTCCCGTTAGATTTTCCCAGTTTCCAGATAGTCAACCCGTTAGATTTTCACAGTTAACCTATAATTACCCCAACTTGGGTTAATATAAGATTTGCTTTCGACAAACTGATTAAATCTGTCTCCGATCAAAGGTATGACTCTTGTACTTCGTTATAACGTAGTGCGTTTTTCACATTCGACAAAAAATATATCAAGTGGCTAGACGAAAAATACACCCAAAAATTGTAATTCGTTTTGTACACCAAAAGTTACTGTGTTATGTAATCTGAAAAACATGATCAACCGGTATTAGATTCCCGGAATCTGCAAGACTATTCAAAGCGTATTGACACGCAGAAACATCGCAAACAATTGTTTTGTTGTGTCGTCAAAAGAGGTCATGTCATTCAAATCATAGTGTGACCTAAAGTCAGAATGACAAATGAGCACTTCCAGATGCTGCCATGGGAACTAGCTGAAACGGCCAGCTGATGACCCTTCACTGCTGAACCCCTACTCGATGTAAACGAGTACAGACAGTAAAGCCTTTTGGTTTACTTTTTTGTTTACAATGTCGATAAACATCATGTGTTGGCCAATTTCCGGGTGTTATTGAGTATTTGAAGCAAGGGAATATTCATTTCAAATATAATTCAATTTTTTACATATAGATATTATTGTGACATGAACCGTTATCTTGCGAATTTCCCATTCTAAATGGAAACAAATATATCATATTCCAGGTAGGTAAATGTTTACTAACGTTTTGCTGTACAATTTTGTAGTGCGGCAGTCTTGTATATACATGCGTAGTGAAGCGCCGTGAAATGAGACACACGTTCAATCCAAAAATTTCGAACTGCATAGATCTATGTGGCAAATTCCCAGGTCAGCGTCAAAATCCATGGAATTGTTGTTGTTATGACCCACCATCTTTGTGGTCAAATGGAAGTAGTTCTCACAATAAGACTTGTCCATGCACGATGAAACGGCCTAAAATCAGATAGCGTCAATCCAGAATTGATTTCGTCTGATTTTTCTGAACAACCAATCAGAATCCAGTATTTTCTTGAGTCATGTTAGAATACTCAATAACACCCGGAGATTGGTCAACACGTGATATTTATCTCCAAACTAGACCATCGTAAGTTGAATATTTACGCCTTATTATTTGTGCTACCGAGAGCTATATCGGGGTACTCCTTATAGGGCCGCATTCATTTTATATAACCCTTAAACAATGCCTCCTAAATATCTTTTACAAACAGACACGCATACAATCACTTATAGAAGGTATCTACTTTGTTTTCATATCCATATTTTGACAATGATAAATTCCCTTGAGTGTTCGTTGAATGTTTGAACGTTATCAGCTTAAGTGGTTTAGTCACTTTTGCTTAGAAAAACACATTTCGTAATGACAATATGGCTCTAGATCCTAGTCACTAATAAGGTTAATTAATATAAGGCTGGGTGAACGTGAAAAACCCTGAACAAATTGATGCTGAACTGCGGAAATGAAACTGGTTGTGGTTCCTGGGCTCACTTGCACAAAGCCATCGTTGGGCTACAAAGAATGTAACTGCCATTCTCCAACATAGGTGGTAGCGTTAACATCGCTTTGTGCATGTAGGCCCTGAAGTTGAAGTATTATTTTTGATACTAAAGGAAACTGAATATTGTATAAAATTATTACGTACATAAAACGCTTCAATTAACTGATTGGAGTTTTCAAATTCAGTTAAAGTGTTGTCTTTTTCTCACTAGGGGGAGTGTCTGGTTTTACCAATCGTTTGAAAGCAGTGTTAAAAATGCTTTCTCTAATCTATACCTCGAGGTCTTGCTGTTTGAAAGTACATTTATCAGCAAAAGTTGCTGGAGTTTAATTTCTTACGACACGGAGTAAGAGCGTGATGCTTCATAGTTCTAAACGAATGGTATCATTTGACCTTCACCTTCTTGTAGCCACGGTTGCTGCGGTATCTTTGAGTTGCCGGAAACAAGCTCGATATATTGGCATTAGTTGCAGCGTCATATTTTGACATAACATCAATATAGATTTGTCATTCATAACATTCATATCCATTGATTTCAACCAGTGATTCATTTCTGTATTCACGTCTTCTGTATGGATTATATGCGTTCTGACGAGAGGCCCAGTTATGTAGAGGTTTTATCAAGTTAGTTCTGAAGACAGGCGGTGTATTTGACTGTTACCCAATGGACAATGATGCAGCGCACTTCCGTTGCTTCCGAGTTACAGGGGATCCTTGACATTAGAATTTGAATTCATAAGATATATCAGGGATTTCATGACAGATCTATATTAGATACAAGTTCATGGAAAATGTTATACACTGAACAGAAAAAGAAATACAATTTTCGAAAAAATGAAGTCTCATAAAACTAAGCGTTCGTGTTTATGTCTTCTATTTCAAAACTTGACACAAAGCCAGAGTTGCGTTTCTTTCTCTGTCAGAATATATTGTAACACAGGGAACTTAAGCAATATATTCATATTTCCGGTTAATGTATTAATATGCTTTTTTTCTTCTTTTTATTTTCATTTCGTTTGCTAAAAGGTCTGTTGGGCTGCAGGTTAAAATAAATATCAATGTTCGTGTTTGTTGTAAAAGTGGACTGGAGAATGTGAATCGTATTACCCAAACGTCTGACATGAGAAAAATAAAAGTGATAACATCCCTTGTGACTTGGTTAACACAGGCTATCGCATCCAAATTTCGTAGATCGATGCTCATGATGTTGATCACTGGATTGCCTAGCCCAGGCCCAATTAGTTACAGAGAGCTGCTGGAATAATAAAGAGTGCGGCGTAAAACAAAACAAGCAGATAAACACAAATACAAAGCCAAGTCAGTTGTTCACTGTCATTTGTCAGTTTATCTTATGCGGCAAAAGTGTAGTTCAGGAGACCCGTGGTCGTCTACCACAAGCGCCGTGTCAACCCATAAAGCTTTGTGTACCGACGGTTGCCAGGGGAAGGTCGGATTATACACTGCACTCGTGTTATGCACATGTTATACAATATGCCACGAAAAGAAACACTAGAAGTAAAAAAATGAAACAACTTTAAAATAATCAATACAAACATATGTGAGAGGAGAAAGACATCCCGTCATTCCGTCCATGCGTACTATGCAGATCTTTATCAGTGATTGCATCAGTTCATATTGTAAGAATACTGAAGTATTGTTACATGGAATGAAGTCTACAAGCAGAACGTGATTGTCTGAACACATAATATACTTTATACTTCTTAAGTGTGTGTTTTTTAGTCCGATAATTAGATAACTGAAGTGCTTCTTTGCATCTTAAGTGTCCACATACGGTTTGAAACAAGAAAAACAAAAGACAAATGTTATTTAGTAATACTATGTATTTATGTATTTTTCGTCATGCCGAAAACCCGGGTTTGACTCCCCATGGGTACAATATTTGAAGCCCATCTGTGGTGCCCCTCATCATGATATAGCTGGAATGTTACTAAATGCGGCGTAAAACTAAACTCACTCACACTACCATATAATTGTACAATTGACTGTGGTCAAGCATGGCTGGATGTTCAGTATCAGTCTATGATATTCATCTCATCGTTGGTTTTGAACTAACGTAATCTGACTGAGAGCGGCGCCTGTCAGTAAATGATATTGAAGGACTGAGGCCGTTAAGGTCTCAAAAATTCCAGATAATCATTGACTCCAAAACCATGAAAATCTATGGCGTTTCCCTCCATTACTTATATTTACATAGTACCCTTAAAGAATTGGTCTTCGGGAACCCATAACAGGATCGAGTGGTCAGGCTCACTGTCTTGGTTGACACATGTCACCCTAACCCATGCCAGTTGCGTACAACGATGTTCATGCTGTTGATCACTGGATTGTCTTGTCCAGACTCGATTATACAACTGGAATATTGCTGAGTGCGGCGTTAAACGCCAAACAAATGAAACCTCACTCACCTTGGAAAACGCCACTAGGAGATATGCGTTGACTTTCACAATATATATTTAAACATTCTATATGGGTAGAGCAGCACATCACATTAGATATAAACATACAAAGTGGTATAGATACCATATGCTGAAGTCCACCATACCAGTCCGACCTAATCATAAGCGTGTGTTGACGAATCACTACGAAGTTGTAATAATACCAGGTATTCGCGAAAAGGTGAGCGTATTCAAGTTGTATTCAAGTGTGGTGGCAGCCGTCAAAAATACAGGCTAGTCAAATGTTCACATGAACGCACAGTACAATAAAACACAGGGTATTGCATCAAACATCAAATTGAAGGACAGAATGCATGAGAGAAAATGTCTTTCAAATGGTTGTCATAAGTCTGAAAGCTTTGACCTTGAAACATGAAAGAAAGTAACGCAATTCTAACTGAGTGGTTAATGCATTCACTTGTCACACAGGAGACCGGGGTTCGATTCCCCTCATGGATACAATGTCCGTGATGGTACGGACCTATTGCTAAAGGTATATTTTCTATCTAATGGTAGTAACGTAAGGGCTACACATGAATGGCACTAAGGTACCCTACTGATTGTCTGTAAGAAATTAACCCTAAACTGCTCTTGATACGCAGCAGAGTGTCTTTAATACACGTGTACATGTTACGCAGTGTTCTATCAAAACTAAACTGCTCGCCAATCTAACAGATACAACATGGAAGGGGTCGTCCAAAACACGACCGCTCCCGTCCGAAGTTCTACCAAACCGTCTTGAAAACTGCTATCGTGGAAAAAACTCGTGAAGGCTCAACTCCACGTGTTTCACGAAGTCAAGAGTGTTTTCGCGAATGTTCGTATTTCAGAAACAAAACGTAGGCGAATACTCCACGTTCACAAACACCGTTCCTTCTCCTGAACAGTACATGTTTTCTAAAATGCGTAAGAACTGGTCACGCTGGAACGTCGCAGTCGGGTACGATGTAGCTGTTGAGTTATTGAACATGTACACAATATATGGGTCTTGTAACAGTCAAACTATTGAGGTATTCTTGTGGATTTATTATGCTTTTTTGTTTGGGTTTGGTTATACCGTTAAACATGTAGGGGATATTCCATTTTGCGGGCATAAAATTAGCCAGTGCCAATGCATATGAGAAATGTAATATATATCCATACAGATGAAACATTTCCAAAGGAATGGAATAAATTCTTCATCTGTTTCCTCCTTGGTTTCATCACTTGCATTTTTCAATCTTGTAAATCCAACATCTCCTACGTTTTTAATGGTATGTTAGAAAAACTGCCGTGTACCTTTATACGTCAGTATATACGAACACATGCTTTGGCCAAACTTTGGACGAGCTACTCAATAGTAGGCTAAAGAACAAAGTTACCCTCCTTCTTAACGATAAGGAGGTACCTATCTTCAACTGTCGTTGTGGTGCTAGGACGTCCACGTTTTGGCCTGTCCATGGTGACCCCAGTTTCTCTGTACAGCTGAATATGCATTATCACGTGGCACCGTGGCATCCGAGGGCGATGGCAACAGCATTGTATGTCGACCCTATCTGCACCATCCCTTTGGCTCTTTCTCTCCTCTCAGCTGTTAATCGGGGCATATTTATCGTACTTGGGTATCATATCATGCCCTCTAGTGCCCTTTGTAACCTTTGGCTCTTTGGCACGTGAAATGGATGCAAATGCTGTCTGGATAGCGCTACGTTCTGACGATTGATATTTCCACGTGTAAACAGAAAAGGAAAGCAATGTTACTTTGTAAGCTGAAATGTTAACAAAAAACTGCTTAGATGTTCCAAAACATCTCTCACAATATCAAAGATCCATTTTACTTGTTTTCATTCATAAGTAGAAAATGATATGGTCTTAAACCATAGAAATCAATGTTTTACAATTTTACAATTTTAGTTGTTTTTTGTTTTCATAGATAAACATGGTGACTTTAAATGCTCTATCTATTCGTCTCAAAGAATGTCTCAGAATTTAATTTCAACATCGACATCACTGTTATTGGTTTATTTCGCCATTGTCATAAATAGGACAATTCAATTCTAAAAAGAAAGACGCATTTCACCTAAATGTGAATGCATTTGGGAAATTTCGTGGTTTGCATAGAGCTATGCTGTTAAGCTTTTTTGATTGTTTTTCATTAAGTCATAAAGTTAGAGGGTAACGTTTCTTTAGGCGTTTAGCATACCTCTAAACGTAAGAACAACATAACACAGACTGAAATCAGGGAATGTTATAAATATTGAAGACATCATCGATGCAAACATAAACATTAAAATGTGTTGAGTATCTGCATTGACTTTCGACCACATTTATATCATATCCAAATGGTCGCAGTTAAAATATCGATTAGTTATTTTCACATTAACGTAATCAACATAAGGGGATATTTTTAGGAAGCGGATTTTTACAATTAATTTTAACTCCAAGATACATTTCTTTTGTTGATGTTTTTTATCTTGTGAATATTTATCAAGGGCGGAGGCTTCGGTTTTCAAATGTTCACTTGGAATTACTAAAATTGAAAACAAATCGTTGGCTTTTTATCAGCAAGATTGGAACGCCTTTCGACAGAAGTATTGGAAACGCAATAATGGATATTTGTCACATTGCTTGAAAATCCTATTTGTTGGCATTTGTCATCCATATTTCTTTTCAACAATATTGAAAACTATTTTCAGCTGTTCTGTGATTTCTATTCATTACTATTTGCTCGTCAGCCATTTTGAAAACACTTTTGTAGCCATTTATCAGTCGTACGGAAAATCCTACTCAATGAGTCAGCTTCCGTGAAATTTAATTGAATGGTCAATTTTATAAAAAAGAAAAACAAAAAAACCCAAAAACAACAAAACAAACAAAACGAAAAAAACAACTGAGCATGTGTAAGAGTTTTTAATTTGATGTTTTTTCAAAGCCTTTTAGAACGTACGGATAAGAGTAAATAGCGAGCACTGGTAAATGTGCTTCGGGACAAACGTAGCAAGTTCGCTTTTCGGATGCACTTTCAAGTTTGTTTATATATACCCGTGGTTCTGCTGACTTGAAAGCAGACCTGCCTTTGTTCCACCGACATCACAACTACAATACGGTCTTTTTAAGCAGCAAATCAATAGACACAACAAATGCTATCTTCTTTCCAACTGGATTGTTGCAGTGTGTTTATTAATTATCTTTTTAGGCTAATTAGTTTGCAATGTTTGTTTAGTCGCGACCACTGGTGGAAAGAGATGCTTACACGTGAGGGACAACTCTGACTGACCCATCAAAGGTCATCGATTGCTATGATATAGATCGACAATGCTATTGCCGGGTTGTTTCAATATCATACGAAAAAAACAAAAATACCCCAAATAAAAATGTTATTATTTCAAAAATTAATTTGCGTAAATACTGACAGTGAGGGCGATTCACCTATCTGAAATCCCCAAAAGGGAGAGGTAGGTGTATTCTTAATTCATATAATATATGGTCAGTATTGTAAATTAATATTGGTCTCGGCGTGAGTGAGTGAGTATTTCATTATTCCACATCAATATTTCAGAAGGAGCACGCGCGCAGGAACGCACGCGCTGATATTCTCTGGCTCATGGCTACAATGTGTGAAGCCCATTTCTGGTGTCCCTAGCCATGATATTGCTGAAATGTAGCTAAAGGCGGCGTAAAACTAAACTCATTCACTCACTCATATTCTCTAGTGTTTTTGTTTTTGAATATGATAACCGTATGATTCCATCCTCGATCATATGATAGTATACTCGCATATGATCATATGATAAGCATTATCCTTATGAATCGACCAGTTGGATTACGAACTTATACATGGCTGAAGGAAGGGTTTAAAAGTTTAGCCTTTGCTTCATCCGGACATTTGAAGATTTCTATTACATACACAGTATTCAATAAAATGTTTGCTTTGGTGGGAAGATTCCCTGAGGATGTGGATATAACATATATTGAAGAATCTTTGTGTCCAGATGTATCAAATTCTCAAGTGAAGTTGTTGACTGTTGGTCCCTTCATATAAATACATGTTGTTTGCTCCTCCTGAGACTGGGATGAGCCTGAACCTTCTATAGATTTCCAAAGCTTTAAATTAATCATAAACAGTTAATATTTTATGAAAGATATGAAAACTTGAGAATCTACAGAACTGAGAATTTCAGGTACGGTTACAAATTAATCAAATCAAATGATATTGACAGCAAATAGTTTCTGATGTCAATACGTCTTGACTGCAAAACAGCACTGTTTATCATTTGCTTGATCTATTATACGATGATCATCTTCATTAATTATGCATTAATTAAAATCACTCAATACGATACCGATGTAATGCTCACCTGAAGGTGTGGACAGAAGATAATTGTTCTTTAATTTGAGCTTTTTCTCTTGGGTGCAGTTGTACCAAGCGCTAAGGTGACCGTCTTTGCGCTAAAGTGACACTAACTCCCATACCCTAACACAGACTTGAGGTAGTCTTGGAGCTAAAGTGATCGTAACTCCCATACCTTAACACAGACTGCGGGCAGTCTTAGCGCTAAAGTGACCCCAACTTCCATACCTTAACACAGACTTCACGTAGTCTTAGCGTTATTGTGACACCAACTCCCATATCCTAACATAGACGTGGGGGAGTCTCAGCGCTAACCTAACCCGAACGCCCATACCTTAACATAGACCAGTGTATGAAACTCCTAAAAGAGACAGAAAGCCCACAGGGCTGATGACTGTAAAATGTTGGTGGCCCTGTTAACATGTAATAAACCTTGTGTGAAAAACAGGAAACTGAGACAAGTATTAAACTAATGTAATTAATGATTTACTTGTAGTGAGGTTAACTTAAAATTGTGCAAAAACAAATTTTACAAAGCATAACTTGGCGGTCACTGTTGATTCGTTTAGTGTTACTGCCAGGCAAAGTCAGAATGGTCAGTATCTTTAGCAAGAATGGTCTCTGAGAGAGCATGGAATCTGTAACTCTCTTTAGGAAAAGTAAACATGTGCAACAACAAATTTACCAAATACAAAGCATTCTCGAGACCAATCACGTTTAGTTAGATAAAACTCACTCACTAGTCTTACTGCAAAGGTTGTTTTGTACAACACCCCAAACTGTGCAGAACTGTACATAGCGTTATTGGTTGAACGCCGCTAGAGATCCCTTGTGTCATAATATATTACCACGTCTTGCCGAGAATCAGGAACACATCATGTTCTCTGATATTAGATATTCTTATTTCGTTGTGAATATTCTGTCATCTAACATGATATTTATTGAAGACCATGTGGCAAGTGGGATGTCATCATAGCCAACGGTCCTTTTCTGTACTGCAATATTCCATTACTGCCGACTTTGTAAAGGATATGCTCTTTCTATGAATATTTCAAAGATCGTTGCGCGGATCTCGCAGTAATGTTTGATGACGCATACAACACTTGAGTAAAGCTTTCCCAAGGTTTCATGGTGGCATGTGGGAATATTTCCAAATGCGATTCAATTTCTATTTTGACTTGTGCCATTGTTTTCCTGCTTTATGAGATAAACAGATGGCTTGTCTGTGTTTGTGATGGATGACACCTGTGATGGATGACACCTGTGATGGATGACACCAGTGGGACAGAATACGCTCACGTTATCGCACACATTATAATGTGACTCTGTCTTTAGCAAGAATAGGTATTTTATTTATACCCATGTACTTTTCCATTCTATAATGCAGAGTTAGAATCAATGTAATGCAGGTTGTTTGAATTGTTGATAGTTGTTTAATGCCGCACTCAGCAATATTCCAGCTGTATGGCGGAGGTCTGCAAATATTCAAGTCTGGGCCACACAATCCAGTGATCAACATCATGAGCATTGGCATACGCAATAGCGATAGGGTAACATGTGTCAACCCAGTCAGACAGCCTGACCACCCGATACCGTTAGTCACCTCTTACGGACTGCCGAAGACAACTCTCTTCTATTACATATCTTATTTCTTTCGCTGCTTGTTGTTGCTAGTTTCTGGTTCACCTAATTACCACGTGTGAATGCACATATCGGAGAATTATTTTGTTTTGCAACCACCAAGGCTCGATTTTCATGAATTGGTGGTAGTTCACTCATATAGGATCTAAAAGATAGTCTATTTTCACTTTTTAACACAGGATGCAGTGATCCAGTTTGGTATAAATCGTTATTCAGTCTGAGCCTTTTTAGTGAGCTTCGTTCCGAGCGAGTGTGCTGCCACACTGTCTCTCAAAAACATGTCCATCTATCTAAACGTCTATATGTTCAGTCATTCTACCTTAGCATGTATTAGGCAATGCAGATAGGGGCTTCGCTTTCATCTGAGGGTCAACTATGACGAGCACGTTACAGCATTCGGTGGACCGGGCCAAATATTATCTCTGAATTGTGATTGGTAAATGTGACCTATAGCCATGGTGATTATTGCAACAAAACTGGTTACATAAAATGCTTACATCGAATTAATGAACAGCTGATTTTTTTTGTAGAAAATTGTGGGTTTTTTTCACTATTATATGCATAGATCACACTAAGTTCCATCCTTCACCAAGTGTGGCGACTTGAGAATTCCTGATAATTGTCTCCAAAACGTATATGCGCACAATTACAAATAGCAACAGTATAAGTCATCGAACTATGCCGCAGCTAGAACATCTGTCAAGAAGATCGAATATTTCTTCAATTGGACTAAACTCCGGCGAGCTCGCTGGTCCGTGTGTGATACTGGAGAACACGAGTAACGACTCTTGCGTGATGACGTGGGATGTCATCCATGACGTTGGGACTAGTCTAGCTGGTTGTGGCAGAGACTACTGCAAGGCGTGACAATCACATCTCAGTACAGTACTTCCTGCATCGATCCCAAGCAGGATTTACGCCAATATGGTAGTTACTGGAGCCGTAAATAAAAGCTTTGTCCTGATATGAAAACCATGAAAATTACGATTGTCTGCAAATACTTTATACTATCAGGGCGTTAGGGAACAAAATAATACTTTAACGTCAATAATGTCACCGCCGTAATGAAATAAGTTATCATTTGCAATAACTAAGGTTCAAGTATGATGCACTCTTTGAAAAAAGAAAGACATAGGACAACAATGTGGACATTATTAAGCGCAATTAAGTGTACATAACGGTTACGTTTGAACAAAAATGAAGGAAATTTGACATATGGATTGTTGTCACTGTCAGCATTAATTCACTTCACTCACTGCACATGCGGGGACACAAGGGGCGTTCAGGTGACACCAACCTTTTCAGTCGTAACTGTTCGACTTCGCCTTGGAAGAGACTGCACAAGTCTTGAACTTGAACAAGTTGAACTTTTGCTTGGGGAATTCTTCGCAAACCCTCCTTCAATGCGTTGGCAAGTTTTGCAGGTGTCTGAGGACGAAGGGTTACGGTCTCGTCGTTAATGTTCGATCCTTAGATGATCGATTAGGTTAAGGTCCGGCGATTTGGAAGGACACTGGCGTTTTCCTTGCCGAGATACGCACCTGTTACACGAGCAGTGTTGTCGTCTTGAAACAGCTCCCACTGGCGGTTACAGAATCGGGAGGAGATGAGGTCGCAGGATTTGGTCGATGTAACGGTTTGCAGTAAGAGTGCCTTGAACCACCACTAGCTCAGATCTACCAGTGTAGGACGTGCCCCCACCCCACCCCCACCCCCCAACACACACACACCAACACCAACACCCCACCACCCCCCCACCCCACACACACACACACACACACACACACACACCTTGACCGTAACTCCACCAAATCTGTCCACGTGTCTAACGCAGTTCGGAGCAAGAACGTTTGTGTTGACGTCGACAGACACGCAATCTCGAATGTCGTCGTTGCAGAATGAAACGCGATTCATGCCTACCATAGGTTCAATGGCTGTACCCTGTACAGAGCTATTATCGACTTTCGGTCGATATGCTCGAATTCCAACTTCTTTCATACGATTTCGAAATATTTCGAAGACTAGGCACCAGTCCTGCGGTGTCCGTGAAACACCCGGATGGAATCGGTCCTGACCTGGAGTTTTCACCCTTGGTCTTCCACTCTTGGGACGATCTTGGGTCGAACAGAAGCGGGTATATCGATGTCATAATCGAGATATGGTGCTTTGCTGGAGGTTGAAGTGGCGTACAGCGGCAGACTGGCACTCCGGTGCTTCAAAACGTCCACTGGTGATATTTCGGTCAGCTGTATTCAATCTTGGCATATTTTATCTTCGTTTACCTCGTAATTTTCGTAATGAAATGATGAACTTGGTTTGGCCTTTATAGTCAATGTGCCTGGTAATGTGCCTGACACATGCACGTGCAATTACATTACTTGAAAAGCTTTTGTTCTGCATGCTCTTTTCACGTATCGTTTTAATCTTTTATGACAAACGTTTACAAACACATTTGGGATGTTTGCGCGCAATACTCAACAACAACGATATGATTACAGGAATTTAAACATAGGAATTGTCTGAGAGACCGGAGAGACCCACTGCCCATTGCTGACAAGATCTGAAACAACATACTAGTAATAGTGAGTGAGTGAGTTTAGTTTTACGCCGCACTTGTGTGGTCCAAACGCGATTATTTACAGACCGCCACCATATAGCTTGAATATTGCTGACTAAACTCACTCACTCCAAGCAAGGGGAACACAAAACTGCGACTGCTCACATTTCAATGCTTATTCATGGCTTTTGTTTGTGTCAAACTCCATGTTCCCCTTTCTTTGCTTTGATAGTCATTATGAACTTTGATTTATGACCCGAGTGTGGAATGTTTTCAATGGCAGACTTAACTGCAGCACCAGCTTTTGCTTTGTCTACTCAGTTTCTATGGCAACAAAACACCAAATCGTAACAGTAGAAACACCATAAAACTATTCTTCAATGTCAAACATATATCGATGACTCAGACATACATTGTTAAGCGCTTTAAGGCATGAAAAAGAATAGGAAAAAAGTTAATTTGTTTGATGGTGGACTGATGTTGAATAACGTCAAAAGCATTTGAAAAAGTCTTTGTGTCATCATGAAACACTGAGCTATTATCTGGGATTTGAATAGGCAGAGTTTATTTTGACATGACAGTTGCACTTGAGAGTGTGCAACCTTGTGAAGACCGACCGATTGGAATAATGCTTACCTCTTAACTTTAAATATTCCTGTTTGTATTTGAATCCTTTCTGTCGGATCATTTACTGAGGAATAGCGGAAGTCTGTGGAGTGATTAAATCCGAATGTTTATTCACAAACATGGTGTTTGATTCAAATCCCAAGTGGTGGAGTAGGTGAGTGACTTTAGTTTTACGCCACTTTTTGGCAACTTTCCAGCAATATCACAGAGGGCATCAGAAATGTACAATATATACTCATGTGGGGAATCTTCGGTGTGCCAAACGAACACAATAATCAGTAGGCTACTCACCCTCTTCAAATTGATGGAACAAGACTGGCCAGTGCAAATAGTTTGGACAGATAATCCAGACTCATTATTCTCTATGGTTGACGATTTATCTGGGCGAGTCTGGTTAACTAGTGAGAATGCAGATGTAAGGCTGACCCTCCCGATCAAACAAACTGACGATCATATTAACAGTACTGTACATGAATGACAGGTGATTCCTTCAAGCTCATCCTAATACAATGTATGTGTCGGTACAACCCCCAGTGTGCAGTACACAACCCTATGCACTTAAAGAACCCACAAATCACTGTTCATATATACAGGACAATCACTGTTTACTTATGTACAGTACTATTACATATACAGGACAAGCACTCTTAACAGATACAGGTGTTACGGTTAACACTTTGCCGTGACAAAAGGTATAAGAAATCCCCTCAAAACCAGCAAAATGTAACACTGAGAAGTCTAAAAATTTCAATATTTTGTATTGAGCAAAACAAAGGCAAGATAAAAAGATTCCCAACAGAGGTTTTGTGTGCAATGCAACTGGGTCAGATCTAAAGTAATGGGTCACAAATATAATATCAGCTCACCAATGTCTTTGTTTGAGAGTAAGAAACAGTAAAAATGAATGTAACAATGGCGAGCGGTCAGGCAGCGGGCATATAGGTCAAGCGTTGACGGAGAGGCGGGCAGTTTGATGTTAGCCGAATGATGTGCTCCAGTTCATTTTCTCGGCCAGCTTCTTGTTTACCTCAGTCGAACATTCTCAAAGGGAGATAACTCTAGAGAACTACCTTAAAGGCTTGCCGCTAAAATACTAACAGCACTGAACATTTATGATTCGAAATGTGACCCATAATAACTATCGCTCAAAACTCTGAACATTGTGACCCAAGAATAATTATCACATAATCAATAATACAGTTTACAGAAAATGCTCTCTCGTAACACAGGACAATCACTCTCTCCGTATACAGGACAATCACTCTTTACATATTCAGGGCAATAGCATATACAGAACAATCACTCTGTATATATACAGGACAGTCATTGTTTACATATACAAGACAATCACTCTTTACACATACAACGACTTCACCGTTACACGTGTCATTCAGTTTCAGTGTCATCAAACGACGTTACATGTCTCATTCGACAAACTAGCCTGCCACCAATCACACAAACAGCGTCCACTTCAACAACGTCGCCACCAACAACCTCCACATCAACAGTGCCGACCACAAGCCCCGTGCCCACATTCCTGCGATATTATGCGGGTAGCCTAACTTGGAGCGGGGCGAGGCAAGCGTGTCAAGCAGAAGGCGGAGACCTGGCCCTGCTCGACACTCCGGAGGAAGTCAAGACGGTGGAGGACACTGTGACAGGTAATGACAGCTCTTGCTGATCTCAGAAACATAGCGTTGGTTGGTTGGATGGGTGACTGGTTGGTTGTTTTACGCCGCACTCCGCAAAATTCTAGCTTATATGGCTGTGGCTTGGATATAATAGAATTAGGACCAGATAATCCAGTGATCAACAGCATGAGCATTGATCTACGCAAATGGGATCCGACGGGTAGTATTGAGTTTGTATTAGCCTCTTTGCAATCTCTGGTCAGCTTCATAAAAATCAGATATAGTCCCACTTGATACACCTCACACTTATCACATGTCTCACTAGGTCGCTTATGCTTGCAAAAAGCAACATCGAGAAAATAGTCACAGGCGGTTTTTGTGGGGTTTTTTTATATAGAATAGCTTTATTTACTTACTTGTCTTGTGTCAACCACTTCGGCGAGCCTAATCGCCCAATTCCGTCTGTCAACTCTTCCAAGCATGGATTCCCGAAGACCTATTGAAATCCAGATCTCCACAATCTTGTAGACGCAAATTATGATGATCTAACCAACAACAGTTGTACTTGTCCGTTTTGAAACCTGTCAGAGAAGTATTGTTGTTGTGTGAGAAAGAAAACACGAGTTATAATTAAAAATATTGATATAATTCTCCTGACACAGGAAACGTAGCCACAGAGATAGTGTCATCACATTGATTATTAATTTCACATTAACTTACACGTTAGGCATCATTTCGTTATCGATGCTTTCAAGAGATGCACGTTGTTACCTTAACATGTTCTTCACACTATATGTTCATAAAACCTGAACAGTTTTCACATCAACGGGCAAGGTCAGGTGGATCAGTGCTTAAAGTTCCCTGTTGGAACATTGCTAAAGCGGCATAAAACCTCACTCACTCACTCATTAATGCTCAAAGCGTTCCTTTATAATCCCAAGGACCCCGATTATACGTTCCAGCTTGGTACAGTGTTTCTTGATGTGCCAGTGCTGTGGTTTAGCCCAATGGGTAAACCGTTAGCATCCTCACGCCGGAATCCTGGTTCGAATCCCCACTTGTGTACAGTGCGTTAAGCCTATTTCTTGTGTCCGTGCCTTGATGTCGCTTGAGTATTCCGAACAAAGCACTACTCGCTCACATTGATGACACAGAAGAATGCGATAACATAGAACACGAATACGAATTATTGTTGATCCCATCTTTTCAGGAACGATTCTACAACTAAATAGTGAAATGCTGTTACAAAACAGTTTTATTTAAACATAGATGACGTTATAAAAGAAATGTTATCTATAACAAATACCATGTAATAATGTTTTTCAACCCTCGAAATATACATCAAAAACTAATAAAGAAGATACCACAAGTATCTATTTATGATAATTAGCTTATCAGGGACTCCTTTCTGTGAACTCTTACAAGGGACATTGTCGCGTTGTCGCCCCCTGCAAAAACAAGCAAAATGAGGCTAAATTAACCAAAGCGTGACAAAGAGTAACAATGCGACAATGCGACATTTCTGCCATTTGTCGCATTGTCACGTTTTGAAAGTTCATCCAACGGGCGACAAGCGACAAAGCGGCAATTTTCAAAGTCAAAATATGTCACGTTGTCGCATTGTCGACCCACCTAAGATGTGTAAAAAAAGTATGAAACTGCACCATGATGCGACAATGCGACAACACGACAATGTCTCTTCCGAGATTCCATACCTTGCGCGAAACGGTGTGTTGAAGTTGTCAGATTTACCTGAACTGCCATTACGTAACATTGTACTAAGGTTATCTCTGTGACTTACGATCACCTTAGTGCTTTGTGAAAGGAGGCCGTGAAGGCTTCGTTATCACGTGACGATACCGGCCCAGATCAGCTCCAATGGCGTGTACGTTCTCTTCTCGCTTTTCGCATGCATTTTACATCAGGGCGTTGAGTATCTCCTTCAGGGGAAATATACTGTTTGAATTTATATCACTAGGACCTATTTCGGGGAAATATCCACCCTGTTGTGGATTCTTGTAGTGGAGTGGTGGCTTAGCCCTGTAGTCCCGATGAAGTCCCGGGTTTGATTCCAGCATGGGTACAACGTGTGAAGCCCATTTCTGGTGTCTCCTGTCATGTTACTTACTCGTGAACTCGAAATTGATGACAGTCGCCTGAGCGAAAGCAGTCAATACACTACTACAATGAATTTGCATCACACAATAATCCAACCACCATTTCTCGAATAAATAAATAAATAAATTATATCTAAACTGCGTTTTTCTAAGCAGTTCCGAACGCCATCGGACAAATACGGCGGCGTCAAGGTAAAATCCAAATACAGGTTATTGATGGCCACCCGTGTTGAACCCCGTATAATCCTTCAGTAACGGTTCTTGAACTTCCTGGTGATAAAGTTGTTGAAGTGCGTCATGACGTCTGTTAATGAAGCTGTAGATGAAATTCGATTTAAGCAAAAAACGTGGTTTTAGTTGGAAATTATATTGTTTCTGTTTCATTTTTTACAAGCCCGAGAAAATAGTTTTGAACGAAGTCGAAGTCTGCGTCAAAGGTGAATGTATAAATATTTATGTAGAAACAATTGTCAGTTTTCGAAAGGACAATGTACGTATTCCCTGAAGACAGCTTCAGTATTATTTTCTCTTAATGTGGCATCTAATTATCTTTAAAAAGTAGTTAGTTCAAGTAGTGTAATGATGACGATGCATTGTTTTTTGTAGTAACAGGTGAATTGGTTTGGGTTGTTTTACAATCTTAGAAAAACAATTGAAAGACTTAATCAAATTTGACATTTTTCTCTTTTGCCACGTGAAAATCTTTAGAGGGGTAGGTAGAGAAGTTTAGTGGTAAATGCGTTCGCTCATCACGCCGAGTTCGATTCCCCGCATGTCTACAGTGTGTTGAGTCAATTTCTGTTGTCCCCAGTTGTGACATTGCCACAATATTGCTAAAGCGGCGTAAAACTATACTCACTCAATTACGTAACTTTCATTCGTCAGCTTTATTTGTTTATTTTGTTTATCTTTTTTTTTTTACGTCGAGTAGCTTGAGATGTCTCCAGTTCACAAACTTTGAAGTAGCAGGACCATTCTATGGCGATGTGAAAGATGGCATTCCTTCTCTTGGGCTCCTGGTAACTCACTGATGGTGATTCGTAAACAAGAGCAACTACCTGTTCTTGTTCCTGTTCTACAATGGAATGTTCAAATGACGTGCGTGTGTGCTTGTGTGGCGTCGTGTGCAGATTAGTCCACGATAGATATTCTATGTTCAGCTTTCGTATTTAACGCCGCACTTGGCCACATTGCAGCTATTTATAGCTAAAATGGATAGAATTATCATTAAAACGACCGCACGTTATCAGAAATGAGCGGGCCACTGTAACTTGATAATGCCCTCAAAATGCTTGACGACGGGCCATTATCAAGTCCGTTTTTTGGTGACGTCATAAGTAGTTCAATCACCTACGGCTCGTTTGAACAAGGGTTCATTACTGACCATATATCTGGCTCACATTCGTCAAATGTGCCTGTGCCATTATGCATTTTCCCGCCTTTCCTAACCATAACAATTGTACCATAAATGACAACATACAGCAATGAAAATATCGACTTGAAGTCTAACGTTGTTGATCACTGAAAACAATGGCGGCTGGTAGTATGCGCAAAGGTCAAGGTCGAATATCGTCACTCACAATAGTGACGTCATCTGTGTTATTCTATGACGTGTCTATATTTGTAAAATGTGTGTCAGTAAACCGATGCTGCTGTTTTTATTCTTATTTTATTAAAAATCCATTCATTTAGCAACAATAACGGTAACGCTATTTTTCAGGGTATTATCATTTGCAGAAGCCCGAGGTCTTTTCAACTGCCCTCTTTCGTCGGGCAGTTAATGAAAGAAGACCGTTCTAATAATCCGTTCTGTATATAATGGAATCTGATTCACGAAGTCCATTGATTAACATCATTGCCATCGATAAACTCAATTGGGATGTCATGACAGGCATGAAACAAGTCAACAAACAGCACTATCCACACCGTGAGTCGTAACATCGCCTCCCCACATGAAGATCTGGGGTAGAATAGGTTTTCAGCAACCCATGCATGCCACAAAAGGCGACTACACTTGTAAGAGGCGGCTAACACGTAGTTAACACATATCATCGGTTCCCAATAGTGCAGAAGGATGTTCATGCTGTTGACCACTGGATTGTCTGATCCAGACTCGATTATTTACAGACCGCCACCATATAGCAAGAATATTGCTAACCCTACTCATTCACCCACATTATGATTGATTGTGTGAAGGGTTTTGCAGAGTTGCATCCCTTTGGTTCAACAGGAGCCAATGGCTGTGGGTTTTATTTTCGTCCGATGCCTTCCTGACAACCATACTATAAGTAAAATGCTGTTCAAAACAGAGCAACCCCACCAACCCCGGCTTGATAAGAAAGAATAATACTTTATGTTAACTTTTCTTTCATTATATCAAGCAACGATTTTTCGTATAGATTCTTACACCGTTGTCAAACAATAGTCTATACTATTATTCTAAGAGCCAATCAAAATGTTTAGTCAGTTGCGATATTATTGAATAGAAGTAAAAATAACATTGAGGAGAATTTCATATTGATCTACCGAATGCCCATAAACACTTTTTAAATTTTTTTCAGCTATCTTAGCTAAAATACACGGTATTTGCCGTGCTTACACTAATGAAAATCACGTGTCTCTGCATTGGCGAATGAGATGAATCGAGGTGATCAAAACCGACGTAATGTGGATGTCAATATTTATTGATTGATTTTTTTACGAACAAATATACCAATTTGTTGATTTCACATGGTGTAATTGATGAAGATCAATGGAATCGGTATGCTATACGGAATGCTAGCGCATACTAGTCATGGGGCGGGATGGTAGCCTTAAGGTTAAAGCGTCCTTTCGTCATGCTTAAGACCCGGGTTCGATTTTCCACGTGGGTACAGTCTATCAAGCCCATTTCTGATGTCCCCATAATCACTCACTCACTCACTCACTCGTCAACACATTGACTCCCAGTACTAACAACACAAGATATATGGTCACTTTCCGTTTAAGACATGGATATATTCTTATAGAATCCAAAGATAATTGATTATTAGCGGTCCACTGGCCTCATTAGCTAATAACATACTGGGCGTTGTCTGTCGAATAATTTCTGATACATTTAATTGATTTAGTACGTATTTTTTTTATGTTGGTGGTGACGGTGGTGATAAAATAATATGCTTATAATTCCATTTTGTTGAGTTATTCATTGGAAAAGATTATTTTATGGAATACATTTCAGTTGTTTGTGCGCACTGTGTTCGCTAGTTTTGTCTCCTTTCATGCCTATGAAAGGTCCGGGTTCGAATTGATCTTCAGCAACCTATGCATGCTTTGTAAAAGGCGACTAACGGGATCGGGTGGTCAGACTCTCTGACTTGATTCATATCATCGTATCCAAAATGCGTATATTGATGCTCATGCTGTTGATCACTTCATTGTTTGATCCACACTCGCTAATATTCAAACTGGGATCAAATAGCTGGAATATTGGTGATTGTGGCTTTAAACCACAAACAAAGCTATTAAAGACGATTCTGAAATGGGAGTAACTATTTTGTATACACAAGAGACCTGGTGTGACATGACATGTTTATCAGTCCCGAGAAAGGGGTGTATCGGGTGGTGGTGGTGGTTGGGGGGGGGGGGGGGGATAATGTCTCATTTAAATGAGGTTGATTAGTAATCAACGTGTTTCCAAAATATGACTCAAAGAACGTAATTAAGCACCACAAATTTAATGATAGTTTTCAACTCATGCATAAGACATCTCTTGCTATCCACGAGGGCAAAGAATGAGTATTTCTGACCCGTCCTTTGACTCTTGAAAGATTATTGGAATTCATGTTGATTTTATTATGACAATTGCTCACTTTATGAAACAAATCCACTGATTTTCATATAAAACCACGTCTGTACAAATATGGCCCTGGAACATTTATGGTGAATCTTCCACGATTCAAGGTCAGTAGTGAGTGTATGACAGCCATCACTCTCCGACTCATACCTGATGTCAGCCTCCTGATCCTACGAAGGGCTGTCTTCGCAATTCCTCGTGTAAAACAGCTTCATTTGGATCAGACACTGTACGGGAGAATCCCTTTGTTGCACACGACGACCAATCGCACTTGTGCTCCAAAGGATTCAGTAGTATGCCATGTTAAGGGTTGAGTTGAGTTCTCTGTTTATATCCGTACTATATTTATTTTACAAACACTCTTAGTTTTCGTTGGTAATTTTGGATAATGATTTAATGGAATCGTGCCGTGGGTTGCAGCCAAATTGTTCTTATCCCCAGTGAAAGACGTTCGTTGTGTTTATTGGTGAATTTCAAAAGGATCTTGTTGCTTAATTTACTGATCTTCTTAACATGCTTTTTTGGTTTTTTATCAGTTTTTGGACGCATTTGGCCATTGGGTGATATTTTGCTCAATGTGCACGAATCCAAAATCAATATTTACAACAGGAGAATAGAAAAGTAGGCGCGATCGATATTTGATACAATTGAAATTTGAAAGAACTTGCTAGACATGATTCTAAGATGCTTTGCTGAAAGATCAAAGTGGATCCTGCAATATAGTGGATCTAGAAATGCAAAGCCAAAGGAATATGGTTAATTTTATTAAGACAACACATTAGATATTCACTCTAGAGGAATAAAGGTAACCACAAAGACACAACAAAACACACATGCTACTTGATGAACGAATATGGTCTTGCGTCGTTTTTAGCATTCATCCAGCAACATCACGGCGGGGAACGTTCACACTGTACCCATGTGGAGAATCGAGCCCAGGCCTTCGGCGTGACGAGCGAACGCTTTAACCACTAGGCTACCCATGTGGAGAATCGAGCTCAGGCCTTCGGCATGACGAGCGAACGCTTTAACCACTAGGCTACTCCACACACACACACACACACACACACACACACACACACACACACACACACACACACACCACCCCACCCCTTTTCTACTTGATGAACCAGTTAGGGTGATTCGTCTAATCAGTGAAGCAGAACAACTGAGTCCTCTACAAAACTGATTAAGTCTATGACATTTAATTGTATGGGTAATTAGGGCCATCCAGGTGAGGGACGCCAGAAATCGGCTTCACACATCGTGCCCATGTGGGAAAACGAACCCGTGTGTTCGGCGTGGGGAGTGAACACTTTAGCCTCTGGGCTACCCCACCGCCCCAAACAATTAATTGAATACACAATGCCATTTAGAAAGTAGTCAAAAGCAACATATGTATTCCACGCATTCTCAGTAAGGTACTTTTAGTAAATTGAGCCCCATCCTGGATTTGAACCCACACTCTCAAGGGACCTAATCGGATAATTGCTTACAGAATTAAGAGACACTGAATATCACTCGTAAGTGACACTACGTCAGAAAAAAACACTGAATATCACTCGTAAGTGACACGTCAGAAAAAAACACTGAATATCACTCGTAAGTGACACGTCAGAAAAAAACCCAACATAGTAACATAGATATCCTTTGGAAAAGTTTTTCTACAAACAATAAAAAATGTACCATGGACACAAAGTGTCTGGACTCATAGATACGTTTATAAATGTGTGTTTACTAAAAAGAGAATTAGTATAGAAAGAACGTGAATGTAGATATAG